>NC_050455.1:74307412-74412412 GCF_903995425.1 Onychomys torridus
GGATAAAAGGCTGAAAGTAATTTCTTACTTAAAAATGAAACTCATAAAAGACAACACAGACAATTGAGCTCTTCAACTTACTTACAAAATATATTTTGGAAGATGTATAATTTTAAGATACTATATTCTATTGTATATTTACATATACTAATTTGAAATTTTTGAGAATCTTAGAGATGATAGAAGAAAATTGCTTTAGCTAAAAAGTTAAAAGTTTTGCAGAAAAATAAATTCAATGCTAAAAGATTTTCAATCATTTTATTGAGCATATATTAAAAAACTCACAAAGTTTATTTGTAGGATATTCCAAAATATGCTTATGAAGGATGACTGAATAAAATAGAAACAGAAACTTTTCCTACATTTTACAGACATTTACACATAAGTCAGCATTCTATTTGAGTGATTAAACACATAAGTGGATGCATGCTTATGTGTCACAAATGCACACACACATGGAACACACACACATATAAGCACACATGTATGTCTATATTATATATATAAAACTTTTCTGCATTTATACATGTCCTATGTATATGTGTGAAAGTGACAAACTATAACTATTTCATGAATACTTGGAAATATGACTTTTAATGAGGTGGTCCCAAACAGCTAGGACAAATGGAAGGAATCTGTTTTTATTAATGCAAATACCTTATTTGATGAAAATCTAAGACTGAATTTTCCCACTTGTGTGGTCCAATTCTGTTATTGTCCCCAAAAGTCAGGGAGCAGAGAACAGAAACTGACACTCATAGAAAATAAACATCAGTTTGTTTCTTTTTCGTTTGTTTGTTTGTTTTTTGAGACATAGTTTCTCTGTATAGCTTTGCGCCTTTCCTGGAACTCCCTTTGGAGACCAGGCTGGCCTCGAACTCACAGAGATCCTCCTGGCTCTGCATCCCGAGTGTTGGGATTAAAGGCGTGCACCACCACTGCCCGGCTCATCAGTTTGTTTCTAACCTTCAGTGCATGAGGTACACAGCCCAACTCAGCTCCAAGTGGGGTCAGCACATGGGAATCTGACCTACCAGAAGGTGTATTGGAACTTAATCTCAGGGAAAATAACCTTGCTAACAGATAAGGATTATGAGAAACAAGTGGGACCAAGAGGAATTAGCCCAGAAGGTCTAATATGGGGCTTCTTAAACTTTCACACCTAAGCCTTTTCTATAGGAGAATACTTTATGCAACCATGGATATATAGCTCTATAAAATAAATATACAAATAAGACATTTTTATAATAACTCATACTAAATTATGGGAACAGTTTCACTGTTTATTAATGATAAAATGGAATTTGGCACTCATGAGATGGCTGTGTATGGTTATTTTATGTAAAATTAAATCTTGGTTGACTATTAGATATGGCAAGACATGGTACATGTTCAATAGTTTTCAGAACTGATATTCTCATCTTATGAGTAGTTCGTGCTAGGAACACTGCTTCACACAATTACATAGTACAAAAAAGGTAAGAATATATTTTAAAAATTCAGAAATGTTCAAAGATCTATACTAATTCCTGGCCAAATTTTACTATGTTAGTATTTACAAAACTCAAAAGAGCAATTCAATTTCTAATCAAGTCTTGTAACAGGTATTGTAACTCGAAGGTATATTCATTTTAAACCAATGCTGGAGTGATCATAGGAGGACATTAAACAGTCTTTGCTTCAACCAGCGTGTTTCCACAAAGAGAGAATGACACTGAATGTGCAGTAGCTTAATATGGTCTGGATGCTGAGCTGAGTTGTTTGAGACCATGATAGTTGTCACTGTGTGGCAAGTAGGAATGCACAGGACAAAGAGTTTGTGTGTACAGTCAGAACAAAGACTATAGTCCAATTGATGCCAGCAACATAGAGGCAGCTATCAAAGTCTCCTTAGATTCATTACCTGTTTGAAACTGAACTTCTTTTCCATTGTTGCACACTCCAAAGCTTTTTAGCATTGTGAAATTGTTATATGACCCATATTTTGTTAGGCAATCACTCAATAAGACAGCGACCCTCAGTTTACCAAGCATGGCCCCAGTTTGCCCTTTCTTCACAATAGGGTGAAAAAAAATGCCTTTCTTTGTGGGGAGATATAGCTTTGGCATCACTAATTTGTTCTGGTTTTTATATATAAAATGAACTCTTTACTGGGAATGAACACATGCAGGTAAATTCATAGATAATACTAGTTTGCTTAATTCCCAGTGTTTATGTGGAAAGTTATGTTCTCTCAGAGCTCATCAACTAAGCTGTCCCTGTCTCATCCTATTCTCATATATTTTTGGTTATGAGCCTAGCCTTTAATGGCTGAGACATCTCTCCAGCCCTCTCATCCTATTCTCATTTGTCCTTTCTAACTTGATGAGAGCCTTGATAATGGAAAGGGTAATTTCAAGGATGTGGTTTTTGGAGTCATACTTTTCTCAGAGGTCATAGAAGTGTTCCCATTTTCAAAGTTATGATGGAAGGAAGAATGAGTCATTCCTAGGATTCTTAGAAATATGTGGTTGTTCACAGAACTAATGCAATTATGATAGAAGAGAGAATACCCAGAGGGTAAATGTTGGGATGTGGCAGAGAAAGCGCATGGAAGTGGTTGAGGGTGAGTCAGTCTTAGTATTGAGTCTACAAGAATGTATAGCTTTCAACCATACTCTTCCTAAGATGGATTAAACTACATTGCTCACAAATATAAATATGTTCATGACTTTCAAGCTTGAAAATCAATAGTAGTTCCCTTTCTTGAAGTCCAGACTGCCACAAAGAACTAGATATGCAAATGATACTCATGACAAATAATCACTATTCAGGTTCCAGTGTTAAAACTCAAATCCGCCAGGCAGTGGTGGCACACGCCCTTAATCCCAGCAGTGGAAAGGCAGAGCCAGGTGTATATCTGTGAGTCCAAGGCCAGCCTGATCTACAGAGCAAGATCTGGGACAGGTACCAAGACTACGCAGAGAAATCCTGTCTCAGAAAAAACAAACAAACAAACAAACAAAAAACAAAACAAAACAAAAACAAAAAACAAAAACAAAATGAAACAAAACAACAAAAAAACATCTCAAGTCCAAAGTCCTAGTGGCAAGCAAATAAATACACCTGCCGAGCTACCTCATAAGCACTTCATTTTTATTATTGCAGATGTCCAGCTTTCTGTGGACATGGATAATGAAGCCATGATAGTCAATGTGTGACATACTCTCACCCCTCCTCCCCCATTTTCCTTTGCTAACATTCATTTATGTGATACAGAAGTAGATAATGTTGTATTTCCAGCCTTGCACTTAATATAGCTTGTGTACTGTGCTTTTAACTCAACTCCTCAATTCAGTTCACTTGAACATTTCTCTGAAATCCTATGTTGGAAGCATAAATGTGCTCTTAATTCTTTAAGAGAATATGCAAGATGCTATTAAGGGCTTTAAATAGGGCTTTATGCTTCTCAGAAAATTTAACAAGAGGAGAAATGTTACCCAGAACATATAATTTCTTCTTTTAAAAGTATTTGTAAATAGTCTGTTGTATTTTAAGTAGGCAGTTAGCAAGGAACTGAATTATTTTTAGTAGCTGAGAAATTTTAGGTTGATTTTTTTGTGCATGCCCCAGTACAGAAGCTACATAAAAATAACTTTAAAAGCTACACAATTTTTAAATATAAATATGGTAAACACTTATAAATATGTATTATTACAGAATTGTGTTACACTTTATTTTCCATATATTTTTATTGATAGTACCACATACAAATTATTGATTATTTAAAAGACTGTTCATTTTTAGTGAAATGCAGAAGTGTTATTATTTACAAATAAGATTTTAAATTTTCCTTGAAATAGTGCTTTGCTCTTATAACAGAAACTATGAGGACCTTTCTCATTAACCTACCCCTCCCAAAACAAAATTATTTAAAATCAATGAATCTGGTCTGTGAATGTAGAGCTTCAGTGATTATGGCTTCTGGGTTGTTTTGCATCTTATTTTGCCTGTTTCTGCTGTGGAATAATCCTCTTGCAGACTGTAAAGATTTGTCACTTGAATTGAATTGATAAAACACTGATTGGCCAGTAGCCAGGCAGGAAGTATAGGCGAAGTGACCAGACTAAGGATGATGGAAAGGAGAAGGACAAGGTCAGGAGCCACCAGCCAGAGGCAGAGGGAGCAGGAGATAAATGTGCCATGCTAATAAAGTTACTCCACATGGCAAAGCATAAATAAGGATTAGGAGTTAACTCAAAATGCAAGAGCTAGTTAGTAATAAGCCTGAACTGTTGGCTGATCATTTATAATTTATATTAACCCTCCAAGTGAATTATTTGGAAAGCGCCTGCTGAGTATTTGGAAATAGTTGGGCAGAAAAGGAATATCCATTTACAGTTTCCCACCTGGAATTTCAAAGGATAAACTTGAGATACAGTAACATGCATAAAAAGGACACACAAAAAATGCTTGTTTGTTTGTTTGTTTGTTTGTTTGTTTCTATGTTCTGAGGGCAAAGTATCATGAGTCTTTAAGTGACATGGCTCATGATGAGTGTTTCATGAGTGCATTAATAAACAGACTCCAAGCATATCCTTTAATCTACACAATTAATATTCAGTGTTCTCCACAAGTGGAGTCTTTCCAGCTCCACAAAGTACCGGAACTGGAAACTGAATTCAGTTTTATCAAAATGTAGCAATGCACTGGCTTTCAGGATAGTGATAATCTGTACTTAGATGCATTCACTTACCACATTTTAAAGTTAGAGGGTTAATGTAATTCTCAATCCTAAGAAATTATTGGATACTTCTTAACTGGAAAAATTTTAAAGGATTCTGCTTTCCAGGAATACTTGTTCAGTTATTCCAGAGATTATTATTGCCAAAAAAAGGGAGGGGGAAAAAGTGGGAAGAGGAGATAACTCTATTAAACATTTTATAAAGGGACACAAATAAATTTTAACCACTCCCAAGGATAAGATGATGAAAGTGAGGCTGAGAGATGAAGTGTCCATTTGCTTCTGTAGTGATGAAGTAAGTAGAAAATTGAATAGATGAATGGTAATATTGCAGTTGCCAGTAGGTAATCAACATCAACAATGTGGACATCCACTTCATGTTCTTATATTGACTACATAAAGAACATATGTACCAAGAAAATCAGTATATGTAGCTGGTTAGATTGCAGGCTGAAAATATATTTAGAAACAAATACAAAATTACACTGTTGAACATGTTTTACAGCTTGCCCACAGGATGGGAGCATATCAAGAGAGATTACAGGTCATGCAAATACGCACACACACACACACACACACACACACACACACACACACACACACACCATGCATACATATTTTTCCTCATACATTCTCTGAAAATAGATATAATACAAAAAAAAATACAGAATCAGCTAACACATGGTGGGGGGAGTATATTTTTCCCACTTTTGTTAAAAGTTAAATGTCCAATAAACATAATCATCACCAGCATGTTTGCTGTTGTAACCTCTAACTCAACAGAATGCTGCTAGAGCTAATTATAGAATATGCCTTTGTCACCTGTTAAGAAGCAGGGGGCACCGTGGCTTCAGGTTGAATGGTAGTACTTGCATTTTTTTTCTTTTTGTCAGATAACAAGCTAATGTTTTGCCTGAATAGTTGTAGACATTACATGTCATTTTCTCTGTTTTTTAAATGGGTCACACCCCTTCATGTTTGCATAGAACATAATAAATTATAGGGCATGGCTTCTGGCCAATGAAAATTCCTTATTTTTAGACACCATCATTAGTATTTCCTTCTGGATGTTATTTATCTACTGCCCACTTCTGATACCACAATCACTACATTTTTATTTTCTTGTTCTTAGAGTTGAAATTAAGTTAATTATGAAATAAAAATATTAAATAAAAAATGAAAAAAACTTGAAGTTGATAGGAAACATTCAGGGGTAATCAAGCACTTTTCTGTAGTTGAAGTTTGCCTGTGTTCTGCCCTATCTGCAGCCACTCAGACCCAAGCAAACACACAGAGGCTTATATTAAAACTGCTCAGCCATTAGCTCAGGCCTACCACTGACTAGCTCTTACACTTAAACTCAGACCACTTCTGTTAATTTATATGTTGCCACATGTTCTATGGCTTTACCTGTGTAGCATTACATGCTGTCCCCTGGATGGTGGGTTGGTGTCTTCTTTTCCCAGTCTTCCTCTTCCCAGAATTCTCTTGTCTGCTTATCCTGCCTATACTTCCTGCTTGGCTACTGGCCCATCAGTGTTTTCTTTATCAACCAATCAGAGCAAGACATTCACAGCATACATAGCAATATTACCCATCATTTCTCCTTATCTTGTCCAATAAAAATAAAAATAAAAAGTTATAACTAGTATAAGAAAAACTATATACAATAAGTACAATAACTATATATAATATAATCAAGCAATAAATACATCGATACTTTTCTCCTTTTGTGTGCAGTGTGCACTTTGTTATCTCTGACCCTATAAACAGAACTACCTTCCTTTTGCCTTTGGTGATTATTTGCTGAGTTCCTTTGTGTACTCTGCTGCTTACAATGTAAGAATTTTGGGATTACTGTTTTGTTGTTTGTTTGTTTATTTGTCTAAGAGTTAAGATCCTAAAGTGTGAAGAAAGCACTTTTATACCATTACTGCCAGATTTCAGGTGGGAAAAATTAAAGCTATGTTTTTGCTCTTGTTTCTTGAAGATATATAAGGTCATTTGCTCACCTGTCCACTTGCTGAGCATACCTTTCCTCCATATTGCTACTCAGTTTTTTTTTCCTCTAAGACTTTGTGTCTGTGGTGGTTTGAATATGAATGGCCCCCATAGCTTCACATATTTAAATGCTTAGAGAGTTACACTATTTGAAACGATTAGTAGGTATGGCTTTGTTGGAGGAAGTGTGTCACTGAGGGTGGGCTTTGAGGTTTCTTCTACTTCCTGCTGCCTGTAGATCTAGATTTAGAATTCTGAGCTCCTTCTCCAGATCCATGTCTGCCTCTGTGCTGCCATGCTGACTAAACCTCAGAAATTGTAAGCCAGCCTCAATTAAATGCTTTTCTTTATAAGACTTGCCATGAGCCAGGCAGTGGTGGCACACACCTTTAATCCCAGAACTTTGGAGGCAGAGCCAGGCTGATCTGTATGAGTTCAGGCCAGCATGAACTACAGAGTGAGAGCTAGGACAGCCACCAAAGCTACACAGAGAAACCTGTCTCAAAAAAACAAACAAACAAACAAAACAAAAAACAAAAAAAAGAAAGAAAAAGAAAAGAAAAGAAAAGAAAAGAAAAGAAAAAGACTTGCCATAATCATGATGTCTCTTCACAGCAATAGGACACTGACTAAGACAGGGTCCAAAGAACAAATGCAATCTTACTTTGTGGCAACCAAGGCTAAATGAACAACAACAAAAGAACTAAATACCTGAAATTATTCTTCTGTGCACTCTTTTCACATGGCATGGGCACACAAGTACTCTATGGTTCATAGGATTCTCTTCACAAAATAATGAGATCATTATTTTCTACAGAGTTCAGATTTCCAAACAAACAGGTAGACCTGATGACAGCAATGGTTCCACAGTTTGTGTTGCTGCAAATGCAGAGAACCTTAGCATGGGTCTCTTTCATGTGAGCAGTATAGTGTAAATTATTTATCACAGGGTCTGGGCCCCTTGCTCTTCCCAACCTATTTCACTCCCTCTTCATGTTGCTTGTTGCCTGTGGCAGAGAGAATTAGATTTGTGGTCTTACATGCATAAAATATTACCTAGTAATGTAGGTTTATTACAACTCGGGTTAGACTTATAGATAATATAAAAACAATGCTTCCAGGATTGATATTTAATATAGCTATAGTTCCTTTAGGAGTTTTCAAATCTTTTTAATACATCTCATGGTATCACATTCATAAAGCTACCTCAGATTATTTCCATGGCCTATTCAGAGTAGATTTGCAAGTGAAATTAATAAACCAGACAAATACAAACAAAGCAGAACCAAGTGTATCAGGTAAGAGATGTCCTTAGTTTAAGTAGGAGTGTGTCTGGGAAGAAGAGATCTGTGGTGGTTAATCTCTTTCATCAACTTGATAATATTTAGAGTCACCTGGGGGATCCAGGGAGAGATAATCAGGTTAATAGAGCAAAAGAGACCAGTTTACTGTGGCAGCACCATTCCCTGGCTGGGATTCTGGACCTAAGAAAGACAAAAAGTATGCTAACCTCAGCATCCATCACTTTACCTGCTTCCTGGCTGAAGATGAAATATGATCAGCTGGCTCAAGCTACTGCTTCCATAGCTTCCCTGGGATAACAGACTGTGAAACAGTGAGCTGAAGAGTGCTTGACCCCCTGTCTTTGTTGGTTATAAAGAGACAAAGAGGGCCAGAGAATGCCCCTGAAGGTTTCCTCTCAAAGCTGTTATTTTAATAAACCTTGGCTTTTTGTTTTGTTTTATTTTTGTTTTTGTTTTTGAAAACTCAAAACTGATGACTAAATTCTTCTGTTTCTCTAAAATTCTATCATAGGCAATCTTTTCTGAATCAGGGTGAAAAGCCTATGTAAAAAGGAAAAGTTTATTACAAAGTAAATACATAGCTGAGACAACAAATGATCTATCTGCTCATAAACAAAGAAAGAGATATCTTCTAGGAGAGGGGCATCTATCCATGAAAATGTTATATCTATCCAATAACAACGAAATATCATCCATGAAAAAGGATACAGCCCTCCATAAACAATAAAATAGGTAGCCACGTGAAGGCAATAGACATCCATGTACAATGTAATATCCATCCATAAAGAAATGAATCACATGAATAATAAATAATTACATATAAATAGAATCCATGAACGAGGAAATCACTACCTGCAAATAATGGAATATGTATCCATTAACAAGGAAATATCCATCCATGAGCAATATCTCAGTTATAGTAGGATAATCATTTTATGCATATAGACCAAAAAATGTCTGAAGTGCATGTAGATATATATATTTAAGCAACCTAGAAATGGCATAATTAATTTATATAGTGAGAATATGTCTACTCTTATGTGAAACAATTTTATTCATGATATTCACGTATTTGTGCCAACAATGTAATTAATCTAACACATCTTCTCCAGCATATGATTTAATCTTTTCTATGTTGCTTGGTTTATAACACTTGTTTAGTTTCTAAATAACATAGACTGGATAGTTTAACAACTAGATACACTGTTTATTAGGGATTGCACACTATAGCAACCTACTATATTTTTTTAATCAAAAATTTGGTAACTATTTTATTCTATCAAAATTATGCAAAATTACATCTATATAGATTTTCTTTTATTCTGTTCTTTCAAGAAGACTCAATAAACACCACTGATGCCATTTCAAACTGTGCATTCCTCTAAGGAAACAGAATACAAGTTTTACATACTTAAATTTGAAAAACTGTGAAGCATTTTAAGGATGTTTAATTCTGAGGAATAATTAGAGAAACAATTTATAGTAGATTAATTTCCTTTGGAAATCACAGCAAAGTGTCATGGACAGGGAGGATTAAGTCTTAAGTGTTCATGTTCTCATGATCCTAGTCTCTAAGAGAAACTCAAGACAGGGGTCAGCCAACTTGGTCCTTTGGAAGCATCTCCTGTGGGTAGGTGTCTTCTCCTTGTATCTTACCTCTTCATTATTGCTATCTTCTCATTTCCACCTCTTGCAGGACAATAGGAACTGAGTTGGAGCCTACCTGCATGACCTCATTTTACTAGTGATTTTTTCTTATGGCATTTTTGCTGTTATTGTTTTTGATTAGTTTTTTTTTTTTTAATCTGGTCATATGATATGATATTGGAGGTTCTAATTGAATGAAGTACATTAATCCAAGAGGTATCTTATAGTAATAGGATTATTATTGCTACCAATATTACAGAGAATAGCTTAGATTTAGAGAGCATGAGCTAGCACAAAGGGTGAAAGTACACAGGATGCAAAAGATTGATAACCTCACTGTATTGGTTATCTCTTTGGCTGTCTAATAAACTTCTTTATCCATTCAGGTGGGACTGGTTCTTTCAAAGAGAAATATCCCCACAGGCTGAGATATTTGAACACTTGGTTATGCCTTTGAGGAGGTTATGGGAAGTGCAGCTTTGATGGAGGAAGTGAGTCACTTTGGGCAGTCTTTGAGAGTTCATAACCTCCATACTTCCATTTCACCTTCTGTTTTGTGATTTTGGTTGAAGGTGTGATCTCTCAGCTTTATGATCCTGTCCTCACACCTGACTCTGGCTGCCATGCCTCACAGCCATGGTAAACCTTTGGAACTATAAACTACAATAAATGCTTTTTCCTATAGTTTTTCTTGGGCATGGTGTTTTATCACAGCCATATAAAATTAGTACAGTGGGATTTTCACTTCAAAATAGTATTTTTATTCATACATAGGCTTTTGTCTCTTCTGTGGTTTCTGGTGCAGCAGTTAAAAGCATATGCTACTCTATCAAAGGATCTCAGTTTAGATCCCAGCATCTAATTGGGCAGAACCCAAATGCCTGCAACTCTAGCTCCAGAGAATCTGACATCCTCTTCTAACTTCTTTGGTCACCTGCATACATGTGCACATACACCTACAAATAAATAAAAAAACGAAATCAAGTTGAAAAATATCTATGGTTTCTTTTTGCTCACATGTTACATGATTTGCTTGTTAGTTTGTTTTGTTTTTCAAGACAGGTTTCTCTGTGTTGTCTGGCTGTCCTGGAACTCACAGAGATCTGCCTGCCTCTGCCTCCAAAGTTCTGGAATTAAAGGCATACTCCATCACTGCCATTGCCTGTTACATAATTCTTAATGATTAACTTGTTTTAATCACTGGATTAATTCTCTTTGGATAGTTAGGCTTCTATCATTTAAAGTGTTTGAATTTCCTGCTCCCCTGAGCCTGTGTCTTCATCAGGGTCTTATGTAACATGACAGCATGTAATTAGCTCTATGAAGTTGCTTCAAGATAACAGTCAGTACAAGTCTAACTTTTATGTTAAATTTTAACATATTATTTCCTTATTATGTCTGTATTAAAACTTTAAAATAGTAAACTTAAGTCTCACCCTTACAGATCTATAAAATACCCCACTTTTTTTTTTTTACTGAATAAGTCAAACCCCAACCCCAACTATACATTTATTTCACACCTGTAGCTATGGATTCCCACAGAATACCTCCTTTTACTTCCTGGAGCAAATCTATACTTGCAATACATGCAAGCCTCCTTACCAACTATGTATACCAACCTTAGCTTGCTTTTAAATTGTATCTTTTATTTTAAGATTGCAATTACATCATCCCCTCCTTTAATTTTCTTTTTACGAATCCTTTCATATATCCCTCCTTGCCCTCTTTGAAACTCATGGCTCATTTTTTATTAATTATTGCATTCAATTAATATATATATATATATTCCTATACATATAAGTGCAACCTGTTCAGTTAGTGGTTTTTAAAACACATTTATGATGAAAAGAGATTCTTTGATTATTTTATTTCAACTCATGAATCAAGGTACTCAGTGGTCAGGAAAGACACACAACACATTCCCTCACCAGCACCCCCCCCCCTATATTCACTCACTGGCACTCTCCAACCACTCTTTCTTCAAAAACTTGCTGGTTCATGAGACCACAGAGGGTTTTTTCTTTTCTTTTTTTTTTTTCTTCCTCTTCTTGAGGTTTCATATACATTGAAACTAATGTTTGCTACTTGTAACTTGGTAACTTATATTTTTAATATTGGAAGATATGTGCTATTTACTTTCCTATATTTTTCATTTGAAAGACTTGTCCTGAATGTTACTGAGGTAGGTTGCAGGGTCTGGGAAAGATGTTGCACAGTCCAGCTGTGTTCTCTAGAGAACTCTGATCGTCCACTTCAAGCATCCAGGGTCCAGGAACAAAAAGAGGCTGCACGTCTGGGTCTTGGGTCTTCAGGGTCCTCTCTTGGCCCTGCCTTGTAGGCATGACAGTTAACGAATCCTCAATGGGTGTTGGAACTTCCAGATCAATGCTGGAATGGCTACCCACTATACCTGTTAGCTAAAGAAATGCCACGTACATTTTGTTAATGCATAAGACCTGGCACATTGGTATTGAACATTCGAATATTTGTCTGTTACTTGCCAAGTGACATCATGGACTCAGTGAGCTGTAGGCTGAAGGTCCTGAGGGTTGACAGATGCAGTGATACAGAATAATAGGGGATACTGAAGATGAAGTCTCGATACATTCCCGGTTTTTCTAGGGGCCCAGCTGTACTATGTGAGAAGGATAAATCTGAGCCTCAAATTGGAGATCAGATTACAAGTCTTGATTTCAAGAAAAGTTTCAAGAACACCATTGTTACTATAGATATATGGCCAGAGAAATTATTATGAGTCCCTAAAGAATAAAGAAAACATGAATAATGGATGGAGAAAGGGCAAATGGTAATTCCAGGACCATCCCTGGACAGTCTGTTCTCCACTCTGTTGTGAGAGTTATGACTACCATATGTCAGTTCCTTAACTTTTTTAATGGTGGCTATAGTGATTTGAATTAACAAAAAGATGTTGCAGTAGCTATTAAGTTTACAACTTTTCCAAAGATAGAACATTGTGGTGGTATTGTGTTTCCCAAAATATTGTGCATGCTAATAAACGTATCACAATATTAAACATAGAGGATAGGCAGTGGTAGCACACTCATTTAATCCTAGCATCCCAGAGGCAGAGATTTACAAGGATCTCTGTGTGTTCAAAGATACAGCCAAGCATGGTGACTCACGCCTTTAATCCCAGGGAGTGATGGCACAAAGCAGAAAGATATATAAGGCATGGGGACCAGAATCTAGAAGCATTTGGCTAGTTAAGCTTTCAGGCTTATGAGCAACAGTTCAGCTGAGATTCATTCCAGATGAGGACACAGAGGTTTCCGGTCTGAGGAAATAGGATCAGCTGAGGAACTGGCAAGGTGGGGAACCTGTGGCTTGTTCTGTCTCTCTGATCTTCCAGCATTCACCCCAATACCTGGCCTCAGGTTTGATTTGATTAATAAGATCTGTTAAGATTCCTGCTACAGAACATCCTGTGTGATTCATGTTGCCCAATATAATCACATTGATAGACAGCAAGAAATTAGGATCTCAGTTCTCTCTCAGCAAGGACTGTGTTCTACATGAGCAGAAAACAGAGTCCTCTAAAGTTTATGGGAGGAATGACTTTTTGCCACCATCCTGATTTGGTCTCCTAGGCCTCTCTTCAGAAGATGCAACCAAGTGAAACTGTACCGAGAAATCTGCTATCTGCAGAGCACTGAAGTCCAACAATATTCTACTTGTTTAAGCTGCTGAGTCTGTGACATATATGTGTTACTTACATGCTATATAAATGGCAGACAATAAGCATACACCATTTACATACTCTGTCTACCATGGAAAGGATGAATATTATAATGGGGAAAATCACATATGGTCACATGGACGTTTATATCTTTTTAAGTACACTGCTGTATCCACATGTAATACATCATCTAATTTGATTAAGTCAATGCAAACTAAAATGAGAACTAAACTGCAAAACCCACTGAGGACTAGAACCTCACTGGAACTAAGTGCAGAATCATATGTTTGCTAAAATTTTCCAAGGGTGTTTGAGTTTGTATGTTGGGGTAAAATCTTACATGTTGACAGGAAAGATAACCATGAAATATTACAGACAAAATCTTCTCTGGATATAGGAGATTGCTCTCTAGAGGACAATGGAAATGTCAGGATGAAATGAACAAGGATTGCTAAAGTTTGTATTTTTATATGTAAAATATTTCAGAGAGTTCATAATTTCATGGGCACCATAAATTTTAAATGCACATTTAAATCCTCAGAGGTGAACTAAATGCTGCTAAGTTACGATCACCAAAAGACTTCTAAAATGCTTAAAATGGAAAACAAAGGAATTCTTTGCCATGTGTATCAAGAGTCTCATATGAAAGAAAAAAAATCCTAAAGTAGAGATCACTTTGATGCTATGCAAGGAAAATCCAATCAGAAACCTACTCCAAATATTTATGACTATCAGAGACAATTATTTTATTTCATAGTTTACAGTTTAATGGACATTTTTAAAATAAAATATTTGTTATAAAGATTTAGTTACATGATTAGAAATCACACACACACACACACACACACACACACCAGCAATTAGTGAAAAAAAAGAGGCCATGAATTTGAAAGAGAACAAGGGGGTTATATGGGAGTGTTTGGAAGGAGAAGAGGGAGGGAGAAATGATGTACTTAGATTAAAATCTCAAAAGTAAAAGAGCACAAGAAATTTTGTTATAAAAATGTAAATATTTTAGACCACTTAAAATTCAAAGGTAACTGTGGCATATATGCATACACACACACACACACACACACACACACACACACACACACACACACACATACATATATATGCAAGTGTAAGACAGTACCTTTCACAGATGTGGGGGTAACTTTAACGGTATGTAACTGCACAAGCAGTAAAAAAGTTAGGTGGAAAAACCTGATTTCAGCAGCTCCTCTGCCTAAGATTACATATGTAAGCACTGACAATATCTTTATGAGTTTTAAATTTTTACTGAGATAATCATACAGCTCCAAGGAAGATATAGAAACAATTCAAGTGCATTGTAGTTCTGATGCCCCCATAGATAGTGAGGTAATGGGATCTTTACTAGTACACGTCAACGGAAATGATGCAATCACAATATTGACTTTTTTTGTTTGTTTTTTATTTTGTTTTCTGCGACAAGGCCTTACTTTTGAGTTCTATCTATATTTTAAGTTCTGGCAAACCTTTGGCCTCCTGTCGTTTGCCTCCTGCTTCAGTTTCCTGAGTGTGATGAATCAGGTGTATTTCTTTAAGTCTGGTTAATAATAAAGGTTTTTATTCTATTTTGTGTGGTGGCTTTGTTTTGGGGGGACAAACCCAGGGGTTTACATGCACAAAGTACTCTCCACTATTAGATATTCCTCATCCACAAATATTACCTAAAAGCCAGGCTCTATACAAACTTTATATGAAATTCTCTATCTCCAGTTCTGCCTTTCCTTTAATTCCGCTTTGGTACAATGAATACCATACCTATTTTTGCCGGGCTGTGCACCGAAGACATAACATTACAATGTTTGTTGATGGATATTGTTCTAACCGTATATATTGACATGTAGATTGATAAAGTCAGCATGCTCTCTGAAGAAATGGGAATTAGACATGGCAGGAAGTGGTTTGCTATAGTTATCAGTGGCCTCATTGTGTTTCCACAGAAAGACAAAGAGGGGCAGGATAATGATTTTAGCATTGCCTTGGTGAGACCAAAGCTATGCAAGAATAGCCAATGAAATTAAAAAACAAAACAGACAAAACCCTCGGTCTTGGCCTGCAATGTATTCAAAGGCTCCTCTTCATAAGCTAATAGATGCTGGTACTGAAGTAGAGCACCTGAAGGCAATGGAAAATCTAAGAACAACTTCTACAAGTAATCAACCTCACTCTTCCATCTCCAGTTAATACAGCAGTTTGGGATGATGGAAGCCTGAATCGATGCTGAAAAATCTCTTACATGCACATATTTTTGAGTCTAGATGGAGTAAGGGATCCCAGATTTTAATCAATTAATCAGAGCAAAAAAAATGTAATTTGCTCAAGTATGATATGGGAAGTATACACAGTAATCAAGTTAAATCTAACAGAGGATTTTGCTAATCAGAGAGATAAGAGATGTCTGGATTTAATCAGCAATACTTATCACTGGACTATAAATACATGAATGCCTGGAAGGAAGAGAAGTGGTTCTCAACCTATGGATCTTGACCCCTACAGAGGTCGAACAAACAACTCTATCACAAGAGTCACCCAAGACCACCTGAAAATATGAATATTTACAATAATATTCATAATGGTAAGAAAAATTACAATTATGAAATAGCAGCAAAAATAAATTTTGTGGGATCCAGAACATGAAGAACTGTATTAAAGGGTTAAATTATTTGGAAGGTTGTGAACCACTAATATAAGGAACCTAAAACTGAATAAAGCTTGGGATAGAGAGGTCCAAGTAATATCAGAGACTAAAGGAGACCTATCTGTAGTTATCACATACTGCAAAAAAACAGCTAAGGTCAAGATGGACCATGATGGATTTTAAAAAGGATGTCATGCAGACAGAACCATGTCTTACATGTGTTGTCTTTATTTCAAAAGAAAGTTTTCCCTGTGAGTTCTCAAGAAATTTGGAATGAAACTGAGATTTGTGCATGGGGAAAAATGATCTATGGGAAAATTTTGAAACATAAATTTATTTATTTGTTTTCACTACAATGTGAAAAATGGAGCTAAATCATTGAAGGAGGTTCAGAAAATAGATTCTGTAAAGGGTTGCTATAGGATGGTCCTTCTGTATGCTTTGAATATGTGTTATTCTCATTGGTTGATAATAAAGCTGTTTGGCCAACAGCAAGACAGGATAAGGTTAGGTAGTACAATCAAACTGAAGCTGAGATGAAGAAGGGCATGGTCAGGGCATATGCAAGCAGCCATCCCAGAAGCAGGATGCTAAAGAACCAGTAAGCCATGGCCACATGGTGATGTATAGATTAATAGTAATGGTTAAATTAAATGTAAGAGCTAGTTAGTAATAAGCCTGAGCCAGTGGCTGAACATTTATAATTAATATAAGCCTCTGAGTGGTTATTTGGAAGTGTAGGATGGAATGGATAGAGAAAAGCCTCTGTTTATAAAGGACCAATGTGACAACCATCACTTTAATAGTGCATCCAGACAAGAACAGCCGATTGTAGGCATTAGAAGCATACATTTAACATAATGAGGATTTGAACCTTCTATAAGCAATTTTAGGACAATGTAGAGAATAGGAAGGTTCCAAGGTTCTGTACCCCTAAATGGCCACAAAGCCAGAACTCAGGGTCCACAGCTACTTCTGATGAGAACAGCACAAAAACTATCTAGGCTTCAACCACTTGCTGCTACTGCTGTTTGGTGACTGATAAGAACACAGCCCTTTGGGTCTTCTTGCTCTGTCTCCCAAAACTGGGTATGCCTTCCAATGGACTGGGCATCCCAGGATGTCACCTGATTCATGGGTCTAGATAACAAGTTGGCCAGCTTTTACTTTCAGAATGCAGAGGAAGAACCTGGGAGGAACATTGCAAAAAATGTGTTCAAAGGTTTTGATGGCAAAATAGTCAACCAATGTTAAGTCAGGCAATAGGGAAAATTCTAGAGTTCAAGATATGAGTGTAAGTTTAATTTGAGAAATGTATTTTTAAAAGATAATGTAGTCTATACTTACATGGTTTCAAGATGTGGAGCATTTTTCTGAATATAATCTAAGACATAAAAGCCGAAAAGAACAGTGTTTGAATAAATAATAAAGTTAGATTAGTCACACATAATTTGAACATATAGGGTACTGATTGTAGTAAATAAACTACTCAGAAATGACTAATACACAGGTGATGTAGTCAGGTTTATGAAGTTCAAGAATCATGTTCCCCACTGTTCTGTGAACGTAAAATGTTTATCAAAAGGAATAAGAAATTGGTTAAGAGGGTCCAACAGAATGGCCCTGAGGATAAAGGTGCCTGTGCCAATCCTGATGACCAAAGCTCAATTCCCAAGATGCATAGGAGAGAACTTGCTCCTGCAAGTTATCATCTGACTGGCCACATGTGCCATGGCATTGCCATCTCTCTCTCTCTCTCTCTCTCTCTCTCTCTCTCTCTCTCTCTCTCTCTCTCTCTCTCTCACACACACACACACACACAAACAGAGAGAGAGAGAGAGTGAGAGAGGCAGACAGACAGACAGACAGACAGATAGACAGAGATAGAGAGAATGTAATTCAAACTTCATGAAAAATTGATTGAGAATAACAACTCAGGGCCTGGAGAAATGGCTCAGCTGTTAAGAGCACTTGCTGCTCTTTCAGAAGAACCATTTTCTCGATTCCCAGAACCCACATGGTGACTTATAGCTGTCTGTAACTCCAGTTCCAGGGCATCCAGTGCCCACTTCTGACCTCCATATGCACAAGGCACATACTTTGTGCATGTATATACATGCTGGCAAAACATTTATAAACACACAAAAAATAAAAAAATGACGGTGTTTATTACAAGTGCCTGCCTATATGGATAACAGAACCATGTTCATGTAGAATAAAACCATAGATAGAAACAATGTAATGGAAATAGTACACGACAGGGGAGTAGCAATAGTTTTATCCTTCCTGAGGGTAGATTTGGGATATGTGTATGCCGAGTGTGTTTGCTTGAGAAAGTTTGATTTGTGATAACTGTGTACTTTTTGTCCACATGACTTAGCTGTATAATGAAAGCATGCTTTATAAAGCCGCACTGTTTTCCTTTCACACAAATTGTGATAGCTTCCTAGAGTGATCCTCAAAGTAGAATTAGGTCCTGGTGATATGAAGCATTACCTCAAATCCAAGGTCCTGCATCATCAATCAGAGCAGTTCTTAAGGAGCCCTAAGTCCAATTGTACAGCTGCTCCTTACTACCAACACATGAGTGCCACTGGCTGCACCTTTAGGAATACCCGGCCATGCTGGTATCTGTGGTTTGTGGAAGTTGCAGATGGGTGGTGTTGCTTCACCCCTTCAGTGTCTTGCATAGTATTTTCTGGAAACAGAAGACAGTCAACAGGAGAGAGGCTTTCACCTTTGATTCAGTTGGAATCATCTGAGTCCTATATTCTAAGTGAGTAGTGTCTTCAGCAACAGTGCCCACTTTCAACCCCTGGGAGGCAGCCAAGGTGGCATCTATAATCTGTATAGTTTGGGAGTACCTTGGACTTACTTCCATTGACCAATACTTCAAAATGAGGTTCCTTATGTCTGGTTCTGGGATTTGCTAGTCAATGATTCTTGTGGGGAGCATTGAAGACCAGGTTGTTTAACTTCATTATTTTCTTTTCCAGATATATATTTAATTAACTAATTTAAATGTATAATTTATATATAAATATAATTATAGTTGTACACACATATTACTTACCTAGTTCTTTAATATATTATAAATCTTATATACATATAATATATGCTATACATATTATATCATAGAACATAAATTATAATATATTATATAGTCTATATGATATATATTATATATACTGCACATTATAATATATGTATATATGAAAGAAATTTATATGTAATATCTGTATAAAATATAAGTATTGTGCATAATTTAAGGTGAATATGGAATAATAAGATTCCTTGAGACTATTAAATTAGTTTTAATTGATCAGATATTCATATGTGTAAGATTCTATTCTGAGTACTACTTACTCAGTTCCATAGTATGGTGAGGTGAAGTTATAGTGTCTGTTGTATAGATGATGCAATTAGCCCCAGAAAGATTATGTCAGATGTTGGTCAGTAAATAAGGGAGCTAATCAGATTTTGACACTCACTTATGCACAAAGCATGTGATTGTGCCATATGTAGCTGTAAACCAGCGGTGTTCACAAGGCTGAGATTTGAGACTGTGTGTACTCAGTGACACAGGCCATCGTCAACATCTACTTTGAGTCAGTTTTCTCCCTGCACAAGAACCCATGCCTCTATATTCTCTGAAGTTTATAATTGAGCTTTTAGATTATTTCTGCCAGCAGTATGAGAATGTTCCATATGTTTTTATGGGTTTAGAACTTGTCCCAGGTGGGAGTTTTGGCAGATACAATGTTAATTATATGAAAAAATGTTATCTTCAGCTGCTTTTATTTCCATGGCTGTGGATTCTCTTGAAGTCACAGGGAAAAGGCTAAAGATGCTGGGTCACATGCACAGCAATGAACCTGATGATTCACACTCTGGTGGGTCTGAAAACGCATTGTCAGTTTCAGCTCTTTATTAAGAGATGTCTCAATGTAGAGACCCTCAGAGTAGCAATCCCTTTGTTCTGTGCGGTGGGTTTAGCCTGATCCCTCAGACTCCCGATATCTTGTTCTTGTCGCAGCCAGGCAAGATTGGAGGACTGAGTGACTGCAACATGCAACAGTCTCTCCTTTCTCTCTACTCTCATAATGTGTGTTTCTGGGCCTCAGTCAAGTACATTTTCCCTGCAAATACATTTGCTTCCTTTATGAATGAAGAGGAATTAACTCAGGTTGCCCTTCCAGATTGCGATACCCATGCCTGGTGATCCACTGGGGGTGAGTAGGAAGTGCGCTCTTTGTCGTAGCATGCGGAATAGAACATGCCTGCTTTCCTTAGAGGAACTTGCGCAGAGCTGCAAGAAGAGTTAAGGAAAGGAGGCGGGATGGGCAACAAAGAAGGCTCTAATAATTTTCTTAAAGACTCATCTAATGCCGGCTTTGGAGAAAGATGTGAGACTTCTCTGTTTAGCCGTTTTAATGAACAGTGTGGAGCTTCAGATAGTCACAAGATAAAGGGCTCCTTTTATCCCGCTAAAAAGAACTACTTTAATATAATGTCTGATAATGAGATGCAAAAGCCCTTCAACAGAGACTCCTTTTACATCTCGCAAAGAAAGTGGCTACTAGCTGTAACATCCCCACTTCTTCATCTTAGAGAGGAAATAATTGTTTAAGCACAGATCATGAAGAAATTTAGGGAAAACCTGACATCATACACAGAGGCTCATACACACCTACTGTTTGAGTGGACACATTTATTCAAATATATATATTAGGAGTGAAAAAAAAAGAATGGATTGGGGGCTTCAGTCTTTCTGCTTTTACTAGCAGCTATCCCTCAAATAGAGCTTCATTTTATAAATATTATAATAAGTGTCTTCTACAAATCTAAAGAAGTAATCATCATTATCAGGAAAGGCTTGGGTAACAAACTCAAGAGGAATCTTCCCACCAGGTGTAGAACAGTGAATTGCTACTTAGAAAATATTTCCCAAAGGCAAGTAGACAGAAACTTTCTAAACACATTTTAAAATTTTACTTTGGAGTATGTGTGTTTAATATCTTTGATATGGTTGGTCATTTCATTGGATACATTTAAAATAGGAGGCATGCATGGAGGAACACTTCAGTATGGGACACTGATTTAAAGACTTAAGTCATTTATTTTCTACTGTGTAATACAACTCATTGCCATCAATATACCTTGCTTGAGAAGAAAGTATCATATGTGTGGTGAATCTCCAAGTTATTTTTATATACAATTCAGTCTAGTTTTGTATGTACTTCAGTGTCTTATGTGACTAATGGATTTTGGTGGGTTCTCTCTAAAAAAGAAATATAAGCTATTGGTGTGTGTGTGTGTGTGTGTGTGTGTGTGCGCGCGCGCGCGTGTGCACGTGTGTGCATGTTCTACTTGCATACTTGTATCAATGTCTGGTGCCCACAGAGGTCAGAAGTGGATATTGGATCCTTTGGACCTGGAATTATGAGTGGTTGTGAACCACCACCTTGGTCATAGAAACACATGCTGGATCCTCTGGAAAAGCAACAGATTTTCTGAACCATTGAGCCATCTGAGCCATCTTTTCATCCCTATACTTCCCAAATTAAAAAAAAAAAAAAAAAAGCTTTTCTTTAACTTTCTGAGAAAAAAAAAAGCTTTCTGTATCAGGAATTCATTAAAGTATAAGCATTCTTTATTGGGTATGTTGGTCAGTTTGTGCTAACTTGACATAAATAAGAATCATTTGGAAAGTGGGACTTCAGTTAAGAAAGCATCTCCATCAGAATTGCCTGTAAAATAGCCTGTGGGGCATATTCTTGCTTAATGGTTAATGTGGGAGCGTACGGCCCGCTGTGGGTGTTGTCACTTCGAACAAGTTGTCCTGTGTTTCCTGGGAAAGTATACTTATTAAGCCATGGAGAGAAAGCCAATAAGAAGCTTTTCTCCATTAAGTCTACTTCAGTCCCTGCCTCCAGGTTCTGGCCCTGAGTTTCTTGATTTTTCTTTATGATATACTAAAACTGTCAACCCTTTCCTACCCAAGATGCTTTTGGTCTTGGTGTTTTATCACAGCAATACAAAGAAAACTGAGACATGTCCCAAGAAGATAAGTAAAAGAAAGAAAATAAACTATATAATCCTCCTCTAATATTTAGAGAACACTGTGGAATAAGGATATTAGAGGTATGTAAGAGCTGGAAGGTATTCTGTGATATTTCAGAACACCATTATCCAGACTCAACAAAACTATACCAATTATTAACTCTCAACAACTGAAGTTACCTATACTGGACCCATATAAAACTAGATCTATAAACAATAAGTTAAGGAAATAGGGGTGGAACTCATTGGGCTCTACCATTTACCTCTGAACTATTAGCTATTGATTGACTCTGGGATACGGGTAGCCATGTTCTTTAGTTGTATCCCCACTGCTGATCCCATCAGGCTCTGAAGGATCGCTCTAAACCATTGGGCACAAAGACAGCCTGATTTTCCTCAGTGTGCACAAAACAAAAGGAATATTCCTGAATGTTTTAAAGAAACAATAATCTCAATGTTTCATAAAGAAACACATGATCAAAGGAGAAGTAAATTTACAGGCAGTTTCTTTTTGCATGAAGGATATATGTGATATCCCCGGACTCAAACAGGCATAGCAGGCACACTGGGAAGGACTTTGTTTTTATTTTAACAGATAGTGACTATGTCTCGTTTCATTTGTGGAATTTCAACTTTACAATATGACAAAACTGGCTAATTAGCTGGAAGAAGTATGTGAAAGAGAGCCACATCTCTGTAACGTGAATAGCTGAGCAGAAAGGCACATCTGCAGAAAGTCTTTTGATTTGGAAAGAAGCTACCCAATGTCCAAGGTGTGCTCAGTCTGAAAGCTCTATGAAGGCTTCCTCAGTCACTTAATGTGAAATAAGATCTTTCCAGCCTCAGAGTCTCATCTGAGATAAAATAAATCCTCAGCATTAAGTACTCAACAGCGATCATCCCACCCACAATCAGCCACTCTCATGCTGTCTTCCACCCTACTACAATTTTATCTGTCGGTTATAACAGTGAAGGAAATCTGATGGACAAATAATCCCACTATATCCAAAGTAGGAACGGTTGTACTAAAATAGCCAGAAACTAGGATCCTCTGTGACAGGCAGGTGTGCAATTCTAGGTATAAAGAAAATGAAGGAAAAAAGAAAATTAAAAACTGCAAAATAAAGCTCATCCTAAAATTGAGAGTATTCGGATTCCTTCTAGAGAGTCTCAGACCAACAATGATGCCAGATGAATAGTATACAGGTTCCTATCATTCAATAAGCTAACCAGTAATATAGAGAACCACATATCGGATTCTTGGGATGAAATTGAGAAATATTACTTTCAGAATTTTAAATTTTATTAAAATAGAACATAAACTGAACAAGATATTAAAGGATTCCAAGCAGCATGTGACAAACAGAAAAAGAGTTACAGGAGTGGAAGCTGTGGACATATGTTCTGGTATGAAGACTTAGCATTATTGAAGGTAGAAACTCTAGTTGAAGGCAAGATTTATGGAGCAAAGGAAAGGAAGAGGGAGAGAAAGAAAGAGAGGGAGAGAGAAAAGAAGAAAGAAATAAAGAAGTAAAGCCTTAGGTAAAATAAAATGCAACAGATTTTATATGCAATTGGATTTCTGATTAATTATAAAGACCAATAAATATACATATGAACATACAAATGCATTATTTTGTTGCCATTAATTCTTGTTGAAGAACATGTTTGAGATCAGCTTTACACCACCAAAACCAGTTCATCAATAATAATAATAATAATAATAATAATAATAATAATAGTAATGATAATAATGCCAACAGCTTATTAAAACATATTTTATGTACTCAATGAGATCAGATGAGCACATTGCACTCACATTTTCATGCTGTTTTCTGCTGTCCATGAGTCCAAGGAGTAAAATAAAAGGAAATGAAGGCTGTAAGACAAATATCAAGAGTCATCAAATGCTTTTGTAACTAGAAAAATATCCCATGTTTATCCTGCATTTAATCATTAATAGGAAATAATTAAGCATTGTCCTATTTAACATGAGCTGGTAGAAAACAGTTTTTAAATTGGGAGCTGAACATGTGAGATATGGGAGATATTATGGCTGAGACCGAGCAATGGATCCAGGGAGCTTGATTTTTCTGCCTTATTTTTATGAGATAAAATGGCCATAATTAAAAGTAAACATCGGAAGGGGAAAAAAAGCTCAAGGGAACTTGTCCTAGCTAATGTGTCATTTTATTTATCTTTGGACTGGGCGATATAATCATATTACATTTCCAAAATGACATGTGTACAAAGGAACTTATTAATATCCTGAAACCACCACCCTCTCCAAAATCCTAATTTCTCTGCTGATCATGACTTTGTGTCTTTGGCTAAATTTGTATAGGTTCAGATGTTAATAAATCACAGGGAAGAGGAAGTTGGCAAAGTAAAACACTATTATTCATTCAAAATATGGTAAAATTGGGAGGATAGCTAGAGGAATTTCACTAAGATTCTTGCTTGAGAATTAGAAGAAATCTTAGAAAGCCACACACTTGGAAGAGGAGACCAGATAAGCACATCTCACTCATTTACCTTTACATGCTACTCTCTGGTGCCTGTGAGTCAATTAAGAAATGTAATTTGTACTTAAAGAAAATAAACGGATTCTACTGAAAGAAAATCTATTGAGAAAAGGAAGACTTCCTCTAGCAGTTTGTTGATTTTAGCTCTGATATTCCTGCATCTTCATACTTATTTTCTCACAATTAAAAATCTTAAGAATTATGGTATAAATGTGAGTAACTGAATCTGGTCAATAACATCATGCTTTTTAAATACCAGTTTCATTTAAAATAAGCATAGGTTTATACTTTTGGAACAAAGGAGATGGAAGTAAAAAGAATTCCCCTGGCTCTGTACATAGCTTCCTCTGCCATTAACATGTTTTGTTACAATATTATTTTAGTTCCAGCTCATGAAGTCATAACACATTATATTGACCCTGAGTCTACACTTATCTTTTCACATATTCTGCTTATTCCTGGTCACCACAATATTGTGTCATCTGTCTCCTTGAGTTCCAATAGCCCTAATGGTTTCTCAGACTTGCCTTGCTGTTGATTTCTAGGCATCTTGAGAAAGTCTTGTAGGGTCTTTACAAGGTAGGGTTTTTCCATGTTCTTACATAAGAACAGACTGTAGTTATAGGTTTTGGAAAGAAAGGTCACGTTGATGAAGTACCACTTTTATCAAGTTGTATTCAGGGAATCTCTAGTAAGCATTTGTTACTATTGACATCAACCTAAATTCAATGTGTTTTCTGAAATTACCTCTAATTATTTAATAGCTATAAATGTGCATTTTAATACTAAAGGAGATTGTGGTGTTTCTACACTAACAAACTGCAAATACTGGCTGAAACTAATTATTATTGAATATATGGGCAGCCCCAATTGCTACTGGAGCCTAGCCTCTATGAAATTCTGAAGGATTCCAATTTACAATTATTAATGTTTGGAGCTATATGTAGTAGGATTTTCTTTTTCTTTGGTACTGTGTCACACTCTGTTTCTGAAGCAATCCTGGAACTCTCTGTGTAACTCAGCCATGCTTGAATATGTGAGTCTTAGCCATCTGAGTACCAGGTCCACAGATGTATGCCCAGAAAACAGGTATCCTTTCAGATAAGAAAAGGAACTCTTTTCAGACAATAAAAGTTGAAATTTTAAATATTAAAGGCTAAATTATCATATTTTAGCTTCTTTTACATATAAAAAAGCATTTAATTTTTCTCTTTTGTTATTTGTTATATTTGTGTTTTAATTTTACACATCAGCCATGAGTTTCCCTGTCCTCCCCCCTCCCATCCCCGCCCCCCACCTTCCCCCCAGCCCCTCCCCTCCATTCCCATCTCCTCCAGGGTCAAGACTCCCCTGGCGATTCAGCTCAACCTGGTGGATTCAGTACAGGTAGGTCCAGTCCCCTCCTTCCAGGCTGAGCAAAGTGTCCCTGTGTAAGCCCAAGGTTCCAAACAGCCAGCTCATGCACTAAGGACAGGTCCAGGTCCCACAGCCTGGGTGCCTCCCAAACAGATCAAGCTATTCAATTGTCTCACTTGTCCAGAAGGCCTGATCCAGCTGGGGGCTCCACAGCCTTTGGTTCATAATTCATATGCTTCCATTCATTTGGCTATTTGTCCCTGTGCTTTTCCAATCTTGGTCTCAACAATTCACACTCTTACAGTCCCTCCTCTTTCCTCGACAACTGGCTTCCTGGAGCTCCACCTGGGGCCTGGCTGAGGATCTCTGCATCCACTTTCATCAGTTATTGGATGAGAGTTCCAGCACGACAGTTACAGTGTTTGGCTATCTGATCACCAGACGAGGTCAGATTAGGCTCTCTCTCAACCATTGCCAGCAGTATACAGAGGATGTATGTATCATTGTGGATTTCTAAGGACAAAGCGACAACCTACAGAATGGGAAAAGGTCTTCACCAACCCCACATCTGAAAGAGGGCTGATATCCATAATATATAAAGAACTGAAGAAATTAGAGATCAAAATGCCCAACAGTCCAATTAAGAAATGGGCTATAGAACTAAACAGAGAATTCTCCACAGAAGTAGTTCAGATGGCTGAAAGACATTTATGGAAATGCTCAACATCCCTAATTATCCAGGAAATGCAAATCAAATCGACTCTGAGATACCACCTTACACCTGTCAGAATGGCTAAGATCAAAAACACAGAAGAAAGCTTATGCTGGAGAGGATGTGGAGCATGGGGAACTCTCCTCCACTGCTGGTGGAAATGTAAGCTTGTACAGCCACTTTGGAAATCAATATGGCCCTTCCTTAGAAAATTGGGAATCCATCTCCCCCAAGACCCAGCTGTAGCACTCTTGGGCATATACCCAAGGAATGCTCAATCATATCACAAGGGCATTTGCTCAGCTATGTTCATATCAGCATTGTTTGTAATAGACAGAACCTGGAAACAACCTAGATGCCCTTCAACTGAAGAATGGATAAAGAAAATATGGTACATATACATAATGGAGTACTACTCAGCAGAGAAAAACAATGACATCATGAGGTTTGCAGGCAAATGGATGGATCTAGAAAAAATCATCCTGAGTGAGGTAACCCAGACTCAGAAGGATGAACATGGTATGTACTCATTCATAGTAGAATACTAAATGTAAAACAAAGATGACTAGACTGCTACACAACTCCAGTGAGGCTACCTAGAAAACGGGACACTAGGAAAGACACACTGATTGCCCAGTGACAGAGAAATGGATGAGATCTACATAAACAACTTGGACGACAGTGGGAGTAATGAAGGGCAAGGTTTGAGGGAAAGAAAGCTTAGGGGAGCAGGAGATCCCAGCTGGATTAAGAACAGAAAGAGAGAACAAGGAATAATAGACCATGACAAATGATGACCACATGAGAACAGGAATAGGCAGAGTGCTTTTAATTTTTATTATGGTTTTAGAGTTACACAGTTCCTGATGGCTGAGTAAAGGAACAGTTGAGAGTTTCTATCTTGATCCACAACCATAAGGCAGAGAAGAAGCACTGTGAATCCCATGACTCATTTGAAACCTCAGTGCCTTCCTCCAGTCACATACTTTCTCCAACAAAGCCACACCTCCCAGTCTACCAACTGGGGACTAAGTATTCAAATACATGAGCCTATGGGGTCATTCTTTTTCAAACCTTAACAGTATATAGTAAACTAATTGTACTTAGACATCTTACAACAACACCCTTGTAACAATATGCACAGAAAAGTCTTTGTTTTCCAGAAAACAATCAAATATTATATCTGAGTAAGAGATTCAAAGAATTGGAAGGCATACAATAAAAAGGACAATTAAAAAATTATACAGAAATTAGTTTCATAACAGTAGGTAGAGTGTCAAACAATGACCATAGGTACCAGTAAAGGACTATGGTGGAGGGAGGGTCAGGAGATCTTGGGAGGGGGCTGGTAGGACACAGTTGTTATTAGGGAAATGTAAAATTAATTATTGTGGTAACAATATTCCCCTTCCCTAAACCATGCCTAACAAAATTCCAGCACTAGGCAGGGGAAAGTTGCTTTGAGTCGTTAGGCACAGGAATCTAAAAGATCATACAAACAATATAGGCTACTGCTATTGCCCTTGGTTACTTCCCAGGTGAAGAAGGTAAGAACTAATTGCTGAAGACATCAAACAGGACTTAGAGATATAAATCTGCATCTGAACCAGACTCCTCTTCCTTGAGGACTAGCTCTCATGGTGTTGGAGGAAGCTATACAAGCTGTCAAGGAAGAAAAGCAACCAATCGTCCTTCTCAGCTGTAACACCTATGAACCATAACCATGACCATTACAGTAATATATTCTGAAGGGTGAAATAATGGACCTCAGGTTTTGAGTATTAATACATTAATAACCACCTATTTGGACTTAAGGCTACTCAAAATAGGCAAGTCTTACATGTCCTTGTAAACTTAGCCAAATGCCCATGACTGTGGTGAGACCACAGATCCTATTGAAGGACCTACTGCTCTCACTTTCCCAAATAAGTATAATCTCTAACTTCATTCTAATGCTTCTGTTTGTATTCACAGGTAAGTGTGACTCTCACCTCTAGTTAGAATTTTCCTGCCTGGCCCAGTCAGGACAAATCTCTCTTACCTGCCAGTCCCACAGTTTCTCAGACCCAAACAAGTAAACACACGGAAACTTACATTGTTTACAAACTGTAGGGCTGTGGCAGGCTTCTTGTTATCTACTTTTTCTCTCTTAAATTAACCCATTTCTGTTAGTCTATACTTTGCCACATGGCTTGTGGCTTACCAGTGTCTTTACATGTTGCTTCTCATGGTGGCGGCTGGCAGTGTCTCCCTCCAGTCTTCTACTTCCCAGAATTCTCTACTCTCTTGTCCCGCCTATACTTCCTGCCTGGCCACTGGCCAATCAGAACTTTATTTACACAGAGCAATGTCCACAGCACTCACCTGTAATCAAAGTAGCTTCTTTCCTCAACAGATAGAGATTATTACAGAAAACCTCAATCAGTAAAAGGCAATGAGCAACTGAGAATGGGGTGCCCATCCATAATTAGTATACTTAAAACACAAGCCAAGGCTCGGGGCACTTTATAGAAGAGAGAGGAATAAATATTGAAATATGTCAAATAAAATACTCAAGGAATTAATAACTGTTTTTAAGGTGACAATTTTAAAACTTCAAGGCTGTTTTTGTTTAAGCAATATAAGTGAGTTTACCTCTGAAGAAAAGAAAAAGAAATGAATAATACATAAGAAATGGAGAGTGCTTTGAAAACCCCTTCTTTTTGATACAGGAATAAAGGTTGGACAAGGAACATACATAAGTGTCATTAGTCACTGGAAAAGAAAGTTCTATAAGAACATGAAGTCCACTGACAAGAGTCAGGTTAGGGTGTATCTAAGGAGATTGCTCCCTCTCTAGGGAGCATGTCTAACATTATCTACCTATGATGCTATACAAGAACCCATGAGAAAATGTCTGGGGAGAGTGCCAAGAAACACCATGTGGCTAGGAACAGCTAGGCACACAGCTGAGGAGCACAGTGCAGGCTAGAAGTTCCATGGAACATTTCTATGTGGTCATGAGGAGCTGACATCCTTCAGAAGCTGATTCTTAGTTGCTGTCTCCATTATTTTTACTTCCTCTAACATTCAGTAGGATCAGTTTCCAGAATTGAGAAGAAATGCACAATACTCAATATGAGCAATATGCTTTAAGTTTATAATGACTACTTTCAATCAATTTCTAAAGAAAATAAATGGTTTTTTTTTTCTTTTTTATTGCCCATGTATTTGGTAGTGTTTCAGGTCAAAATGTATATGTCATGATCTGGGAGAAAGCCACTTGGCCATTTGTTGTCGTCAGAGAGAAAGACAATCTCTTACTTTACTCTTGTTTGAGTCTGTCCCTGTGTGTAAGCAACTAGTAGAATCTTACTGTAAAACACAAAGCAATGGGCACTATTTTACATGTATACAACTTCTGTTATTAGCAAACACTGTAAGCTACATTGAAGACATGAGAAGTAGCAGACTTCCCATATGCCTTTCTCTCCTTTGCTCTTGAAAACCTACTTGTTTCTGTTTAAAGACAATGTTGAACAAAATCAATGAAGAGTTTTAGTATTTATAATCAAGTAGGGAGAGAATATCACAATTTTAACTTGTATTTCACTTAAAATGAATATCCCATGTATTCATTAGTACATTATCTGAAATGTAACTTTTGATGAGAAACATAAGGGAAATTTTAAAATTTATTGTATTTTATGCTTATTTGTGAGGATTTATATGTATGTATGTATTTATATGTATTTATATGTATGTATGGTGTTCATGGAGTCCAAAAGAAGGCATCTGATCCCTATAACTGGAATTATTGATGGTTGTAAACCATCATGTGCATGGCAGGATTTGGACATGCAGAAAGAAGATAGGACCTGGGCACAAAATATATCAGTTATGGATCATAAACAGAGACCTTCACTCATCTCTGTATCCTATAGTCTCTGTTCCATTGAAGATTTTATTGTCACCACCATGTTTTCTGAGAATAAACACGATTTGGGATTTTTCTTCTTCTTGATCATCTGTCTACTCTTTTTCTTTTCTTTATTCCTATGTATCTTTCTTTCTTTTGACACTGGGGCTTACTAAGTAGACTAGTAGATCAGGCTGGCCTGATTCTCATAGAGATTCACCTGCCTATACCCAAAATACCAGGATTAAGGGCAAGGATAACCATGTCAAGCTTTGACCACTCCTTTATTCTCATTCCCTTTTCTATCTCCATCATCTCCTGTTTTTTTTTTTCCTTAGCTATTCTTTCTGATTCTTAACATTTATCTACATCTTCATGATTATTATGCCATAATTCTATGTTTACTCTTCATTTTTCTTTAGTGTCTATACAATATTAACTAGCATTCATTGTATTATTCCATATAAATACCTTATGACTATCACACTTTTTAAGGTATTTAAATGTGAACCTATTATTTCCCTATATATGTTTCTATTTTAGTGACAATACAATAATTCAAAGTCCCAAGCTAGGAACTTTGACAACTAATATAGTTTCTGTCCTCTCTCTATTTCTGAGAAGCTCTCTGTGAATCTACTCTATATCTTACCTTTCATAATGCCCAGAGTCTTAAAAACTCCAGATCTCATCAAATTGATCCAAACCATTCAGGATCCATTCTGCCTCTCAGAATATGTCTTCTTCTTCTTCCTGCTCCTGAAACTATTGTTGGTAAGACATGCCTAAGAACAGATTTATCTGAGTCAGGCACTCTCCTCAACCTTTATTGGCTCAACATGTCCTGATTACAATTATTTGGACACAGTCATATAAACTTTGCGGTTATTTATCTTCTACTGGAGTATTTCTGCTCCATAGTTCAGTTTGTGGCACTGGAATTTATACTTGACTATTCTTCAAAAGAGATTGTGTTTTCATTTATTTGTTGCGACTCTTCTTATTCTTCAAAAAGTCATTTTTTTGCCTCTTCAACTTTTGTTTTCTAGCATCTGATTTTCTAAAAAGTTTCAGCAGCTCCTTGATAAGATCAAAAATGCACATTTTGTATCAGCTTTTCTACTAACTTGTGCTGGATTTTTTTTTTCATTTTTATTTCTTATTTTATTTTTTGGTGTATTTGACACAAGCTAGAGTCACCTGGAAAGCGGGAACCCCAATCTATGCATGGCCTCCATCAGACAGGCCTGCAGGTAAATCTGTGGGGCATTTTCACGATTAATGATTGATGTGAGAGTCCCCAGTCTACTGTGTTTTGTACCACCATTGGGAAGGTGATCCTGGGTTGTACAAGAAGGCAAAATGAGTAATCCATGGACAACAAGTCAGTAAGTAGAATTTTTCCATGGTTCCTGCCTCTGCTCCTGCTTGAATTCCTCTCTTGACTTCCCTCAAGGATGAACTATGATCAGAATGTGTAACTCAATTAAAGTCTGTCATCCCCAGGTGGATTCTGTTCATGATGTTCATCACAACTATGGGAAGAAAACAAGAACTATTCACATAATCAGACAGTGTTCTAAAACCGCTCCAAAAACAGCACTTTTTATAAATTAGTGTAACTCTCAGCCCCATAGTGAGTTTTTTGGCTATCTCTATGTCATGTTTGTAAGTTACTTTTGGAATATTTGTTCTTTTCTATTATTCCATTCCAGACTTACTGAAATCCCACTTCTGTATATATGCTAATGTGTAGCATGAATTCTAATTAGTCTTAATAATAGAAACCCAGAATCAGATATCAGGGTGAAAGCTGAAAGATCAGAGAAGCAGAGCAGCCAGTCACCAGAATTTTCCCCTCCAGGAATCCTTAGACTGAAAGAGATTGATCTCTGTCTCCTTCCACCTTATATTCCTCTCTTTGCCTACTCATATCACTTCCTGTCTCCACCTCTCTACTAATGGAATTAAAGGTGTGAGATCCCAAGTGCTGGGATCAAAGGTGTGTTCCACTGCCACCTGGCTCTGTTTCTCTTTTAGACTGGATCAATCTTGTGTGGCCCAGGCTGGCCTTGAACTCACAGAGAACCATCTACCTCTGCCTCCCAAGTGCTGGGAATAAAGATGTGTGCCACGACTGCCTGGCCTCTATAGCTAACTAGTTGCTTAGCTCCACACTCTGATCTTCAAGCAAGCTTTATTTGTTAGATCACAAACAAAATATCACCACAGTAGAGAATTGTTTAATAGAATAAGTTAGACTACACACACACACACACACACACAAATATGTAGTTGAGAATAAAGCAGTACTTCCTACCTAGAGTTTCAAATAAGTAAAAAGTACATTATACACAGTATTTCTTGAGGGTAAATTTACAATGATTCTATCTGAAAATATTCAGTACTTGCCTCCAAATGCCTTTACTAATATCCTTAGCTTTAGAACCATAGAAAAACAGTGTTGCAACCAACATACTCACCATGACCTACTTCTTTAACTGTTCCTTGTAAGCCTAAACTTCTGTTACTTTTCAGTTTTTTTTATCACCTCCTCCTAGTCAAATCTCACTTTCTCTGCACATCACAACTGTTTTCACAGCTGTTACCAAATCGTTGGGATCTGACTAGATTAAACACTGAGGGATTATTTAAAAATCATGAAATGTGCTCTTTCTCAAAGTTGCTTCCAAAGCCTATAAAAGTATAATGAATGACACTAGAGATTGGAAAGTCATGCTATTAATCAACGTATGCAGCACATTATACACACACACACACATATACACAGGTACACACACATACCCTATATTACATATTATATATACACCATATATCTAATGGTACATGTAACATGCATAATAATATATAATATATCACACAAATCATGTATAAATATGTATATTTAAACTTACATTAAATAATTTAGTAAAATATTTATATTTATAGAACTTATAATATAAAATGTATGCTTCATGTAATATAAAATATAATTTATATGATATAAAGTAACTTATATTTATATGAAATAATGTATTCTATAGTAATGTATAATTTATATTTATGTGCTATAAATCTGATCACTGGTATTATTGTTAAACTAGGGAGGCTGGAAGTCTCATAGATGCTCCCCTGTGCAGATGTTCACTCCTGATACCTTACTCTTAGCTTCACAGCCACAGACACTGATCTCTTCCATGGCAGGATAAAGCTGTCTTTCTCTTGGGATCTGCACCGTCTGAGGAAAGTCATAGTACAGAGCAGTGACTACCTTTGTGAACAATTTCAGGCCCAAATGCTTAGCTTTTGGTTGTTTCTCACTAGCCCTCAGTAAACTCATTTATCATAATATGCTAAGAGCTTACTGTTTGTCACACAGAGTTGCAATTTCAAAAAATGTCATCTTTGTGGTTGAGAAGCTGTCAAAGGAACAGAAAATAATATTGAAATTATGAACTAAAATACAGGAATAATATTGCTGAAAGATAACTTTTAAAGGTGTTATTAATAACAATATCAGGTCCATTTGATTTATGATGTCATTTAATTATGGAGTTTCTCTTTTAAAATGTATTTGTGTGAGAAATTAGTATTTTATAGTTCTCAAAATATTTGAGATAATCTTCAAAGGGTGATAACTATATCATGCATTACATTATCTAATTATATGTTTTATTAACTAAAATAGAATATCAGTAGGCTGCTTGTGATCCTCAGACAGGTTTCAGGAGTGAGTGGGATGGCCAGTGTGGGTCGAATGCCTTGTCCTGAAGAAAAATGCTAATCTGATTATAGGATGAAAAGTTGATGATGGGAATCTACACTTCCTGCCTAGAAAGTGGGGAGCTAGGACAATCTGTGGCAGGATTGGTGTGGAACTGGGTTAGCAATGAAAGTCTGGGGCTTCACCTGAATGGGGGTGACCTAAAGGGGAAATAGAAAGGCAGGCAACTGATATGTGTTCTTACAGCATGTGGCAGGAGTGCATGCAGCTACCTGTGTGAGTCTAGTGTCCTTCTAAGGGAGAGATGGTCTTTGGTCACAGGAATGGTGGGTGGTGTTTGTGCTGCAAGACTGGTGTTTCTGTTTGAACATGGGGAGTGTTTTCTGCAGGGATGGGTGCAGTTGGTTAGGAGTGAATGGAGTGTTGATGGGAGTTCCTAGAGAGGAAGGTGGCAAAGAGCATAGGTAGAGGTGGAAGTGGCTGAAGGCTTTATTCTAGGGTTCCTACCTTAAGGAGAGACCTAGAAGGAGCACAGGGAAGCAGAAAACTTCCAGAGGTAAGGATTACCTTCATAGCTACATTTCAAATGAGTAAATTAACAGATGAGTAACAAAGATGCTCTATGAAGCTTATTCTCCCAATAAATAAAAAGGTACTAAATTTCTGATTATTAAAACAAAGTACAGCATTCATTTCATACACACATCCAAGTTACTGGCCACACAAAAAATATCGATGGATTCATACTGTGATCACAGAATGATTTTTGAGAAGATCAAAAGATTATAAGTTTTTGTTTTATATTGAACTATACTTATGGAAGCCTGGGATTAGTCTACAGTCTGTCAGAGAACACATCCCCGACACTGATGTTGGTAAGAGGTGGAATTATAGAGGAGCTGGTCTCCATCAAAAAGTTAAAAATCTGGATCTGGAGGCCCACTGCCCTTCCTGATATCCGCCTTCCTTTGCTTGGACGTCAAGGAGTCCCCTCTCTTCTCTCATCCTCCTCCTCCTCCTCCACCCCAAACCACTCCTCCTCTGTTCTGTCTAGAACGGGGCAGACAGGTATGAACAAAGCATGTCATATCGATTTGAATTAAGACTAAGCACCACCCCTTGTATTAAGGCTGGGCAAGGCAATCCAGTATGAGGAGTAGGTTCTCAATGGCCAACCAAAGCATTAAGGACAGCTCCTGCTCCCATTGTTCAGAATCCCACACATAGACTGTCACATATATGTAGAGTGCTTATGTTGGTTCCACGCAGGCTCTCTGATTGTTGGTTCAGACTCTGTGAGTTCCTATGAGCCAGGTTAGTTGTTTCTGTGGGGATTTGTTGTTGTTGTTGTTGTCTCCTTGACCCCTCTGGCTCCTACAATCCTTTTTCCCTCTCTTGAGCTGAATTCCCCAAGCTTAGCCTAATGTTTGGGTGTGGGCTCTGTGTCGTTTCCATTAGTTACTAGATGAAGGCTCTCTGATGACAATTGGGGTAGTCACCATCTGATCACAGGAGACGGCCAGTTCAGGCTACAAATCACTATGATAAGAGTCTTAGCTGGAGTCATCCTTGTAAATTGGTAGGAGTTTCCCTTGCATCAGGTTTCTACTTGAAGGACTTTTGAAGGTAGCCTGTTCTCTCTCTCTCTCTCTTTCTCTCTCATTCACCTGACTCCACATCTTCACTTATTTATATAGTTCGTTAAAATATCTTTTTCACTTCATGTAGTGGCTCTGGAGTCAAAGGCACATACCAGGGACTTCTGGGTTGTTTAACACCCAGTAGAATTCAAGAATTCTACTTTTCTTTCTGAGGAGGTTTTTTGGGGCTTGTACATTCCTCTTGTTGCCCTGAGAAGAAATAATAACTCACCTACCAGTGCCCCTAGTGAGGTCACCGGACATATATTGTAATCCAAATTTCCATTATAGACCTAGACAACTCTTTCTTATTTATTACTCTTGTAGGTCAAGGCACAGTTCTACATGATGTGAAAGTTAAGTCACTGCTTAAATTACTTCCTGTAAATAAGACTCATTAACCATTTTGACCTGAGAACGCTTTCAATTTTCAATGCTGCTCAGTCAGAGTCCTGGACTAATCCTGCTGCATGGAGGGTCTGGATGCATGGAATATCCAACTTTGATCTGCTCTTTGCCTGAGGGGATTAACCTCTGGCTCCTCATAGCTACAGGAGTCACTCCACAGCATCTTCAATATTCACTCTTCTGTATCTGAAGCTATGGACTTGATATTTGCATTAAAATACGAGAAAGTAATAGTGAAGACATTTGATTTTGATTTTCTGAGGAACTGTGGAAAAGGCTATAGGAATTGACTACACCTAAACTCTGAGACAAGGTGCTATCAGTCTAAGTAGGAAAAGACTGAAGTGACATATTTCTGATATAAATACTATAACTTTATATTTTTGGGAAAAATAAATATATTCAGTTTTTAAATGTCCTAGTCATTTTTAAATGTATAGCAACTTTATTTTAATAATATACAACTAAATGTAGAACAATTTGTTTATTATTCACTTTTTTCGTAGTCTTTCTATTTTTTTTTATTTTATAATTTAATTTAATTTTACATATCAGCCACAGATTCCTCTGTCCTCCCTCCTTCTACCCTCCCCCTGTCCCCTTCTCCCCCCAGCCCACTCCCCATTTCCATCTCCTCCAGGGCAAGGACTATAACCTAAAGTAACATAACATACACTCACACATACACACCGTTTATATAATTGTATAAACTATATAATTATATGTCTATGTTTTATATATATATATATATATAATATATATATATATATTATATATATATACATATATGCATGAACTTCTTTTGGTAATGAAATTTTAACAAAAATAAAGAATGTATTAATTTCTTTAGCACATATGTCTTTTTGACACATTATCATGAATTGTATATAATAGCGAGCTAAATTTCATCTGAATGTCAAAATGCTTTTAACTCATATAAAAGAATTCTTTAAACGAAAACCAAAATTCCACTAAACAGTTCTAAAATGGCATTGTCATTGTGGGTCATTTACTGATAATGGTAGCATACTAAAAACCATGTGTGATGACAAAACTAAAAACATGCTTATTAGGATCATTTTTACAGAACAGTAAATCTATTTGTTTTCTATTTCTATGTAAAGTGATCATTTATGAAAGGTTTAAAGTGCAACATTTGTTTCTTACCCTCAAAAACATATTGTGACAGGAATGAGTCACATAGTCCTGGAATTATCTGATGTAACTCCTGGCCTGACGGATGCAGAGTCACTGCCAAGATGATGGGCAGAGTTCTCCCTGAAAGTGGTTTTGTGTTGATTAGCCTTGCAAAGGGTAAAGGTCTAAAGTGGGCATGCTCAGAGAGAATACAGAGCAACAGTGGGCGGGGGTGTGTTTTAGGATACATCACAGGTCCCAAATTAAGCACTTACTTGAAATTCCATCTATGGTAGCTTTTCGTTGGACTAAATCCATATTTCTGATTTCTAGGAAGACAGATATTCACCAATGAGGCCTTTATTCCATTATAAATATCTTATTATAGCTATGGATATCATATTCTAGATATATGGCAGGCACAGACATAATTTACCTGACCCCATCTTTTATTAGGTTTGCGATATAGATAGGGCGAAACACAAAGACAAATGGGGTGGCATTTTTAATGTCAAACACTACTGTGGAGAACTGAACTGCAGATCATATCAGTGTGCTTCAGAGTGAGCACAGAGGCATGTATGTGTAAATACCATTTGGTACCTACATAATTCCAAAGACAAAGACAGATTCTAGGAAGGAAAAATGATATAAGTAAGGAAAAAGACATGATGAAATAAATCCATAATATGTGACTATATGTGAGCAGGCTTACTGGGTCAGAATAGACTTTAGCAGTTAAAATTATTAAGGGAAACTTTGGGAAAAGTAATCAAAATGCCACTGCAATACTGGAAAATACCACTTTGTTTATATGAGAGGATTTCTGGTCTTTAAGTTTTTCTCTCTCTCTCTCTCTCTCTCTCTCTCTCTCTCTCTCTCTCTATCTCACGCTCTCTCTCTCTCTCTCTCTAGCTCTCTAGCTCTCTCGCCCTCTTGCTCTCCCCCTCGTGTGTGTGTGTGTGTGTATGTGTGTGTGTGTGTGTGTGTGTGTGAAATTATTTAGTAATGCCATAGAAAGATAAGAATGAGGAGATGGCCAGATCAAGATAACATGTTACACACTTTATGGTGTTCTTAGAATCTCATCTGGTTTTCCATGTCTGCAAATCAAAATGCTGATTGTTTCCTCATAGTTTCTCAATAATAAGTTTTCTTTTGAATTAATATTTAATGCGTTTGTCCTTCCTAAGCCACTGGGGTTTTGAATTAAATAGTGAAAGCTTTCAAAACCATAAAATATAATTTAACTATTAATTGTTTTTGTATTCTAGAAAGAAGTGTACTGATACAGTAGACAATGTTGGAGTCCTCTGTAACACTTCAAAACTGAGAGAAGAGGGTAGTCAATGTCCTGGCAAAGTGGAACAAAATGGGCTTGTTCTGATGAGACCATGAGGAATGCTTTCACGGATGATTTCAGTCTTACCTGAAACAATAACCTGTCTCAGTAATGTTGCCTTATGGAGTGAGGCTCATATGAAAGGTCAGAATACAAGTGTAGGTGACAACAGGAAACTTCCATCACTTAAGTTATGCCAGGACCCATGATGTCACATCATCCAATTATGCAAATCCTCTTCTGTAGTCCCCACGCAGCTTTAAAAGATGGATGGTGATGTCATTTCCTGCCAGGACATGCCCTAAGGTCACACCAGCCCTAAGTGGTGGAATGAGGACTCAGAGGGGTCCAGGCTGGTTTGGAATCCATGAATATCTTACACCAAATAAGCAGAGAATATTTAAACAAGAGGACAATGCACTTCACCAAAACAGTTTGGTGCATGGAGAAAGACATCCATCCACTCAAAGGGACCCTCTGCATTGACCCATCACTTTTCTTCCTCATAATAAAGAAGCAGCCTGGAAGCACAGCTCAGTGGCATAGCACTTACTTAAGCATGTGTTAAGCCCTAGGTTTAATTTTCAGTGCCACCAAAAATAAATTAAAAAAATAGAAATAAAAAAGTGAGAGTGACCAAATCGCCGTTTAAAGAAGAGGAAAGAAAACAAAGGCACACAAACCCTAGAAGCAAAAGCAGCATCTGTTGAAAGCTGTCTTTTTCCACCATGTGCATTTGACAGTTCTGCCACAGTGTACCCCTCTGCAGCTATGCAGGGTTATCTCGGGGCACTCCATTTCTTTCTGTCTGCTTGTCTGTTTTTGGATTTACTTTACCAATTCGTGGTTTTTCCAGTTTTCATAGGAATTTTAGGGTTGTTTTTCCTGGTTCTGTGGCAACCATTGGTATATTAATGCAGATTGCATTGAATCTGAAAGTTACTTTTGATAACATAGTCATTTTCACAATATGAATTCTTCCTATGCATGAATACAAGTGTTTCTAGCTTCTAGATGACTTTAATTTTTTCCCCCAAATCTAGAAGTTTTCTTGATAGAGGCCTTACATCTCCTTGGTTTGGCTTGTTTGTAGAATTTTTTAAAGAGGGGGATATTAAGAATACAATATTTTCCTCTTTTTTCTTTTTCTTTTCTTTTGTGTGTGTGTGTGTGTGTGTGTGTGTGTGTGTGTGTGTTTAGTGGCGGTACTCTCTCAGGCCAGAAGATGGCCTCAGATCTCCTGGAGCTGAAGTTAGAGGAGATTATGAAACACCCATCACAGGTAAGAGGACTGAGGTCCTCAGGAAGAGCAGCAAGCTTTTTTTAGCCACTGATCCATAAGTGTTGATTTTTGTAATTTGTCTTATTTCTCTAGCTAAGACAGTGCTCTACAAGTCTTAATGGTTAATTTCTGCAGTATGTTTTTAAGCCACAATTTGTTGATGTTTCCTTTTGTTTTCTCTCTCAAGTGGACTGGTACAGTTATCTCAGATGGACTTGGGAAAACCAAATTTAATATTTTATATCTACTCCTCATTATTTGCTACTGGCTGTTTATTTTTTTACTTTTGCTTGCTATATGCTTAATAAAGTCATTTATACAAAAACAAATATGTGGCCATCATGTATAAACAGAGCAGAAGAAAATGGAATCAGCCCAGATATCTGTGAATGGATGAACAGATAAATGAAAATGTGGTACACAGAAGAAAGGGATCTTTGGATATGTTCTTTGTCATATGCAGATACTATCATCTAAGTCCAATATGTACTCAGATAAGGGAAAACATGAGAGAAGGCCAGGAAATTAGAAAGGAACCCATGTGACTGGCGAAACATAACTTGCATGGAAGAGAGTGTGTGAGACAATTTAATGAAAAGTAAAAGGAGGAATATGGGAGTTGAAAGAAACAGTGGAGAATGAGGGGCAGGAAGATGAAGGAGAGTCAGAAAAGACACAATGATGTATGTATGAAAATCTCATATGGAAATAAGTTACTTCGTAAGCTAATTTTAAAAATAACTTAAATGTCCTTGTGAAGATTATAGCCTGCTTTTACCTGTAAACTCTATGAAAAATATGCAGATTGCCTATTTGTTTTGATGTTAGTGTGAGCCTTGGTTAGAACAATGTTGAATGTGATGCATGTATCAAAAGAATCTCAGCATTGCCGGGCTTCTCTAACACACAACATACTGAGACAATTAATTCCTTTGTGCAGCCTGATCATGATGATAAAGTTGACCTACTTGTTCAGTCCTAAAATCTGCAACTGGTTCAGGATGGCTATTGTGTCCTTAGCTCATTTTTCTAATTTTTCCACTGGATAAAGTTATGTACTCAAAGACGTTATTTCCATTCTCAAGTTGAAGCTAATGGTAACCAAGTATGCCAGGTATCCATTAAGATGCTCTGTAGCATCTTGAGAGAATAGATGTGTCATGGTGACATGTGGTTCTCCATTTGCTTTCCTTAATGTTCCTTCTCATAATTTCTTTCTCTATCTTGGAATTTTTTAACCTCTTACTGAAATATTGCAAATGAGGCTTTCCTCACAGTGTTGTAGAGATTTGAGAAACTAGCTTCAGTGGTTGTTAATGCTGTTAACTTGACATATTATAGAAACCCCTGGAAAATGGGTCTCTGATTTTATCTATAAAAGATTGTCTTGATTTTTATTTATTAAAATATGGGGACCTATATATATTTAAATATAGCTTTCCTAAATAAGTTATTGTTATTTGCTGATAAATATTTAGGCTCCAAGAAATAACATGATAATTCTATCACAGAAGCTAATCCTGGTAACTTTTTATGAGAGAGAGAAAATAGAATCATTACAATACTTACATGATGCATCCATTTTATACATGAATAGACAATTATCCCAGTATGTTCATGGGGTTGTTATTGAGCTTTCGGGGGACGGGGGACTAGTGTCTTTGATGTTGCCTCTGCTTTACATTTTTTACTTTTTTGTCTGGCCTATGGCAGTTATTACTGACTTTGCAGACATGGTTATACAATTTGGCTGAACCTGAAAGAAAATTTCCTTGAATCAATTTAACTCTGATATGGAAGCACACACCCTCAGCTCATGAAAGAATGATGTATTTTCCAACCGGAGACTTAAGGTACACAATTTTCCCCCAAATACTGATGAAGAAGGACTATATGGACTCTTTGCATGAGAAGAACAAGTTTGGCTGCTGCCTTTTAAACAATGTATCTGTGCTCACATTCTTAAAGCTCCCCACTAATTCAATTAACATATTCCTGAGAAGTCTGCTATTTATATTTGTTATTGTAAATGTTATAATTGTCAAAACAAAATAAAAACAACAGTTTTCACTTGCAAATAAATAAAAGACAGTTCATTCTGCAGTCAGAAACAAATGGCTACTGCATAGGAACACAGTTTTAGGCTACCTAAAGTGCTTGGTTCTAATATGGCAAGAGTTTTATAAAGATTTTATATTAAAAGAACAAAGAAAGATATAAATCAAGGCACCTTTAAAATACCTTAGTGGGAACACCAGGTATTCAGGTTATAGCAGGACAGGGAAATCTTTTCGGCATTGGATGCTGCTTGATGTTGTTCATTACATTTGAGTTGGTGGAAGGTAAGGGTCTCCTGGTACAATCCAAAATTATTTACACAGGCTGGGGAGATGGCTCAGCAGGTAAAAAGCTTGTCCCACAAGAGTGATGACCCAATTTTGATTCCCAAAACCTACATATAGGAAGAATAGAACCAACTCTTCAAAACTGTCCTCTGACCACCATACATGTGCCATGAGATACAACCTCATGTGCACAAGCCCACACCATAAATATGATGCACACATACCATAATAATGAATACTTTCAAAACTAAAATGCTCAATGGATTTAAATAATACTTCCAAGGGTGTGAGGTCACACAAATGTGGGTAATAAATTACTATATAAGGAGCTAAATAGTCCAAAGAAATGTGGCTCTGGATGAGCATAATTCCATCTTGCCACAGTTATTGAGGTTCTAATTAGTCAATCAGCTTTGTAGAATTATTAAGGTATGTGCAGCTATTTTTCTGGGTACTTCCATCAACACATCCAAGATGGATATGTGTATTTATATAAAGCAAGTAAAGTGGCTCCTTTAAACTAATGTTTGTAATTGGTCAGACAGAGCTTACAAACAAGTGTCTAACTCTCAGACTTCCAGGGAGCTGTCAGTCGACCTAAAATGGTTGACACAAGAAGTCCAGGGAAAACAAAAGTAAACTGTAATGCAATATGTTATATAAGTATTTTCTATATGGAACCTTGTATTTAATGGCCAAAATTATACATGGATTCTTTTGTTATCATTTATTAACAAGAATGGTAAGAACTGGTATTGGGAAATGGTTCAGTGGGTAAAATGTTTGCACCATCAGCATAAGACAAGGGTTCATTTCCCCAGAACCACATAAAAATTAGGCATGAAGTAGAGGCAGATGATCCTCAGAGCAAACTAACTAGGTAGGGTAGCATAAACATCAAGCAATCTTTAGCTAGAAAAACCACCTCCTTAAATGAAGTGTAGATCAATCAAGAGAGGCATAAGATGTCAGCTTTTGGACCATAAAATGATTTGTTTTGCTTTAGTTGGAACTCTGAAAATCCTCAACAGTAGTTCCATAGCAGGAAGTGGTGAAACTCTCTAATTGGTTGTGGTGTTAAAGCAATTAATCCATCCATAATTAACTCATTCACACATTCTTGTATTTCTATCATGACCTCTGTGCTGGTAGTAACAGTAACATGTAAGAATTAATGATCCCCATGTTATATGGATGTTTCCTGAGAAGTCAGTGCATAAAGAAAACAAAACAATAGTATTTCTATATCAAAATGACTGGAGCCGCTGATTTATAGAGAGAGGAATTATTGTTCTGATGGCTCTGGAGCCTCCAATTGTTGTTCAGTTGTAGTTGGCCTTCTGACAAGGGTCCATGCTGGAAAGCAAACTGTTCACTTTGTAAGCTAGGAAAACAAGGGAAGGGGAGACTTAGAGGTTAGGATCCCATTGCCTTCTGAGAAAGCACCCTCCACTGTGGTTCCTCAGTACTAAGTTTAATATATATAACTCTTCAAGCTACAGAGACATTCCTATTAAGACTTTAAATCAAGTAGACCCTACTGTGATAATGCCATTTTTTCCATGATGCCTCACTGATTTTTGAGCTCTGAGGCCAGGGATGGATGGCTGTGAGAGGCTAGGAAATTAATTTTTTAAAAAGATGAATGGAATTGCAGGCAGATACGACTCCATCATCATTCGCTCAGAGAAAAGGTTATCATTCTCACCAGGTGCTGGCCTGGCAGACACCAATGGGCATTGGTACACATATTGGCATACACTGGCAAGCACAGGCACACACACAGAGACCGGCAAGCAGACCAGACACACACAAACAGGCTGACAAAGGTGGAGGCACTGGTCTCTTATCTCAAAGCCACATTTATAGAAAAATCCATAAAAATGGTGTTTTGCCAAGAATAGATACATTACAGATCACATCATAGTTTACTTTGTATTCTCTGGAAAACTGCTATCAGCCTTTATGTGGCTCATGCCCGATATCCATATCAACATATTATCTAAACATAAGCTGGCCCTTCGTTCCCTACACTCATTTTATGTTTCTACAGTGCTTAAGTGCTTAGTATTCTTTTTTCTCATTGGAAACTTTGCTTTGGAATAATCACATTTCTTCTAAAAAAGTCTTCAGTAGCTCATATATACTTTGTTAGTCGTAGTAAGTAGGAGGCCATGTCTCTAAGCCACTGCCTTTGTCACAAGTGCCAAAGTCTCAGGCAAACTTTTAGCAATTCAGTAGACAAAGAAACATTATCTTTGATTAATTTTATCTGCTGGATGATCACTTTCCAGCATCTTCCAGGCTCACAGGAAGGGTGGATCCCAGGAAAAAGGATTCTATTTGAAGACTTATGAGCTACAAAATAAAAATGTTCTAGCATGAATTATTCATCTTAACATAGAAGACTAAATACACTAGGTCAATGGTTAGTTTACTACATTAGAAAAATTACTGTTTTCCAGTTTTTATCTCTATGTGAGTTTGTGAACATACATTTTCTATTTATCCTAGAAAATGAAACTACAGGCAGTAAATAATAGTCTTACGTCTTAAATTATGCTCAATTTAATATATTTAAAATAAAATATTAAAATATAATTATTCATAATTCTATGCTTTGGGAAAATTATTAAAATTGTTTCCAATTAGAACCCACGAAAGTATATAATTTGAGTGTTATTTTATTTAAACAAATGAAACCGAAGCTTATGCCTAAACATTTAAAAATATTGAGTGACATGTGTGTGGTATATATGAAGAAGTAAAGAATGCAAAACCTGTTTGTTATCATTAATCTTGGTTGTGATATTGACTGGATGTGGAATCAACTAAGGGATAAACTGCTGTGCACACCTGTGAGCAATTTTCTTGAGCAGATTACTGGAGGTGGGAAGACACATCTTAAATGTTGGTGTTTCCTTCCAGTAGCAGCATAATAAAAGTTTGTAGAGAGGGAAAGCTTTGCATATTGCCTCATCACCCTCCGGCTTTTCTGACAAGTCTGTCCATTCTGTTACCACTCTGCTGCACTTCTTCATGGAAATAAAAACTCAGCCTGTTCAGTCTTTCAATAGAGACTGAAGTCATCAGTTACTCCCAAATCCTCCAGCCTTTGTAACCATGTTGAGTTTGCTAAGGCATACAGCAGCCATTGGGGCTCTGCCATTCCAGTGTGAAGACAGTCATTATTCAGTTGTCAAGACCAAATTACAAATTCTATCAGTCTAATAAATCTCTTTCTAATATGTACATTCATTATCATCATTCATAAATTGTGTCATTTAGTGGTAAATTTTCAGTTTGAATGGAAATATTAAAGGATTGTAATGATTTATAAGCATTGCCATCATTATCATCATTATCATCTTAAGTCAGAGCACTAAGCAACCTTTGTCTACATTTTGATAATTTACCCCTCACCTTCAAATGAAGTTTCTGTGATCTCCTCATGTGTGTGTGTGTGTGTGTGTGTGTGTGTGTGTGTGTGTGTGTAGTGCTTATGTAGCTATGCTAGACACAAACTCACTAAGCAGAACTGAATAGCCTTGAACTCCTAATCCAAGCATGTAGCAGCATACACAGCTGAAAACAATAGTTTAAATAAGTGTGGTAAGCATTTACTTTCTAAGTGACATCAAAATATCAATTCCATTACTGTACTGGACTTAAACATTACAGTGTACATATACCTCAAAATAAATATGTTGCACACAATTAAGCCTCCTTTGTGTAAATGTATTTTAAAAGGAAGAGGGGAAAAATTAACAAGACAAATGTTACCCTTACTCCATAATTGGAATAAACAATAAAATTAAAAATTAATTCATGTGCTTCCATTCGTCTGGCCTTTCGTCCCCGTGCTTTTTCCAATCCTGGGCTCAACAATTCACGCTCCCATAGTCCCTCCTCCTTCTCAACAACTGGACACAAGGAGCTCCACCTGGGGCCTGGCTGAGGATCTCTGCAACCACTTCCATCAGTCACTGAATGAAAGTTCCAGCCCGACTGTCAGGGTGTTTGGCCATCTGATCACCAGACTAGGTCAGATCAGGCTTTCTCTCCACCACTGCCAGCAGTCTACAGAGGATGCATCACTGTGGACCTCAGGGGACCTCTCCAGCACTCTGCCCACTCCCAAAGGCTGTGGAGCCCACAGCTGGATCAGGCCCTCTGGATAAGTGAGACAGTTGAGTGGCTTGGACTGTTTGGGAGGCATCCAGGCTGTGGGACTTGGACCTGTCCTTAGTGCATGAGCTGGCTGTTTTGAACCTTGGGCCTACACAGGGACACTTTGCTCAGCCTGGAAAGAGGGGACTGGTCCTGCCTGTACTGAATCCACCAGGTTTAAATGAATCCCCAGGGGTGCCTTGACCCTAGAGGAGATGGGAATGGAGGGAAGGGGATGGGAGGAGTGGGGGCGGGAAGGGGGAGGGCAGGGGAACCCATAACTGATGTGTAAAATTAAAACACAAATATAATAAAAAAAGGAAAAACAAATTTAAATTTAACCATTCTAAGAACATCATCAAACAGGAATACAAAAGTTCAAATAACTTACTTATTTTTAATTTTGTCATACAATCAAGTGCATTCAAGTGTCCCATTTACTTGATGATGGTTTGGTGAGTAACTACATGTCCATCAGCTGCGCAGCATGTTTTTGCCCAACTTCCCATGTGTTCAACCCCAGGCCTGAGACAGATGCGCATACAAGTGTTAACAGTGTCTACTAGAGTGGTCTTATTCATTCTCATCATTCTCTCTAGCATGAGAAGGTAGCTTGCATTCGAATTAAACAGGATCTTAATATACAGCAACCACTCAGAGAAAGAAACAGAAGACCAAGCCCAATGTTTCTTTTAAGTTAAAAATGAGTATTAAGATGATTCTCATCCAAGTAGACAAAATCCAAAGCCTGAGTTCAAGGTGAAAAAGAAGAGAAATGATTAAAAATGTGATTGGTGTAAACCAAAGCCCACTGATGTGAGATACAAATTCTACAGGTATTTCTGTGCTACAGATATTAGTGAGGCTTTCTCAGCTCATGTTTGTGAGCTTCTTATTTAAATGTTGGCTTCTTTCTAGTGTGGGAGAAGCTTCAAGTGCTCTTTAAGTCAGATTCTCCCTTTCTCTATTAATAAACTATGGCTAAAAGCCTCCTGCAGCTGTGAAAACGTCAGGAAAGAGCAAGGACGACAGGAAGATTTGTTCAGGACTTAATAGGTTGTAGCACACATACCCTGTATACCGATTTCTCAGGACATGTTTTAGGTGAAAGTTTTAATCTGTAGTTCTTCCATAGCCCGAATGTTAATGTTTCACAAGAACTCACAGCCTGAAATCCATGACCTGTCATGTGGTAGCACTAGGAAATGGGGTTTTGAGGAGTAGGCTTATTCATGTGGGCAGAGAGCTCTTGAGTGGAATAAATTCCTTATAAAACAGTTTCAAGAGATGGGGTCAGCCCCTGTGGTACTGCCCCTGAATCCCACATATCTCTCACCAGAAAGCTGATCTTCTGGCTGGAACTGACAGTTCCCAGACTACAGTGCAGGAAGGAGTAGATGTTTGTGTCTATAGACTACTTATAATAAAGACCCTGAGACACCAACCTTCCTGGATTGTGAGTTTTCTTGTAGAAGGACTAGGTTGGTGTCAAAGACATAGCCAACTGAAATGCTGATAAGAGAGAGAGAGAGAGAGAGAGAGAGAGAGAGAGAGAGAGAGAGGTCTCTAACCTATGAGCCAGTGTTTGTCTACAGACTTGTGCTAATGTGTTCACAGTGTACTGTAATATGAGGAAGTTTAAGCTGTGATCACAATACATTCCAGCTTTCCAGCTGAGTTCCCAAGATTAGGTGACAGGGACATACTTCATTATGCTCACAAACATCTGAAGAACACTGGCCCACCTTTTATAAGGAAAAGTAGTGAATGCCAACAGAGGGTGGTCTTAGTGACTTCAGCTGAGGATGTATCCTGTCAGGACCCTAAGGGCAGGCCAGTACAGATACCTAAATGGTAACAGTTCCTCCATACTTATTATAGCATACTATGTGGATTCATCCATGTCAAACATACATTGATGTGTGTGTATGTCCTATTTCCAAGAAGACTTTCAGATACAGCATGATGGTGGTGGGAAAGCATAAGATATAAACACTAAATAGGAAAACTAAAGTTGTTTCTTGATGAAAGGCTGCAAATTTGTCACTGAAATGAAACTTTCAACACAGTGTTAGTCACAGCATATTTGGGCTTAGTGCTGTTCCTTCAGGGTAGTGTATACTGGTTCCTGCCTACTCAGTCACTTATTTAATACCATTTGTGGAGAGTGCTAATGGGTTTCTTTAGGAAAATTGATAGTTGTAGATATTACTCACATTATAAAAGTGTACAGAATGTAACTTGAAGCATTTGCCAAGGTTTTAACCATGAGTTTAGCTTTATAATAGAGCATATGTCTATTAACTTTGATTTCACACAACTCAAATTTTTCATCTTATTTTCACATTTAAATGAAATGATACTGGTTTATTTTAAATCTACTCTGAGTAGAAGTAGGGATGTGTTCTCAAGGAAACTTGTAAACTAACTAAATGGAAAGATTCTAGAGGGTTGACCAGTACAAACCTTCTTTTCCAAGCAAACTTGAGGTTGGAACATATAGTTTGTTCAGATGATGCTAAAAATGTATCATGTAAAGTTTAACATCTGTTCTTATATATTTCAATGGCAATTTTTATTAAAGATTAATATGTTTTTGTACATATATTCTGATTGGGGACAACATGGATTTTAGCCTTTTTTAATTCAGAGAAAATAGTTTCCAATTTACTTTTTCAAAAGTACTTTGAGTTCCACATTTATTTTTGCTAGGATGAGAATACATTTTTTGACTGATAGCTAGGCAGGTTAGAAGTTTGATGTGTTTACGTGTTTACAAAGGAAATTCTCTGACTTGAATTATAGTAACAAGCAATAATTCTTTCATTCAGTATTGTCCTCCCATGTCATTTGCTGCTTCTCTATTTATGCTTTCATTCAGGTAATACAAACAGTACTGTCTTTACATTCAGTCACACATCATGTTTGAGTTAACACTTATCCTGAAGGCCATACCTAATCTGTGGGCTAGTGTCTCCGTGTGTCTCTCAAGTTGTGACTACAACAAAGATCAGATGAGTCTGCAAACATTCTGAGGCTGGGGAGAAACTGGCCAGACATGTCCAATTTTCACAAACAGGAGAAATTTCTTAAGTGTGTTGGGGGGGGATTGTGTTATGTATGTTCATTTGTGAGTGTGAGTTTATCAGGCCTATACAACAAGGACTCTATCCACTAAGCAATCCCTTTAGCTCTGAAATCTGGATGTATCTCCTTCTTTCTTAAAAAAAAAAAAAAGTACATTCCAACTAATAAACTAATTTGCTATAAACTAAGTTTTTCAAGTATCTGTATTGTCATTTTAATTTTGCATGCTTCAATATTTGCTGGAATGGTCAACCAACATTACATTTTAAATTATTTCTAGAATAGGATTTCATTATACTGACTAAAGAACCACAGTTTTATTGGTTATTATTATAGGATATTTTAAATGAATTAACATTCAGAACTAATTATAATGCATTTCACAGCTAATGAATCATGCAAATGAGGTCCTGCTTTAGAGAAATACACAAAAAGACATTCTAAAGACTGGGTAATCAGCACACCATACTGTGTTTGCTTTATGTTTCATATCAGAATAATAATATTAAAGCCTAGGGTGATGTATATTTTGGCTATGTTTTAATTACTGAGACTTAAAAAGGAATTGTCTTGTCAAGTATGAAAAGAATTTAGACTTCTGCAAATCAGAAGCCTTTAGAAGTTTATGTAGACTGTGAGAGGAGTGATGGAATAATTTAGATTATAGGATATTCCTACAGGATAAGAGCTATAGTTTTCCTCAATCTGTCATGGTAAAAGTTGTCTTCACAGGCTGTATGTTATTCTTCAGAAATGATTCTTATTATTTGACATTCCTTGCAGGAACATAGAAATATCACTTCAAAAGATGGCATTTACTCTCTTCCTCCCTATGTTCTGTTCCTGGGACTGCTTCCAGGCAGTTCCACGGAAAGTACAAGCAAAGTCTCCACCTTGAAGCAATACCAACTTCTGGCCTTTGGAAGAAGATTGATCTTTTAAGTCATATTCATGCTGAAGTCAACAACACATGGATCAAAAAAAATTCCTGGTCACTCTGCAAAACTGAGAGACAGAACACATTACATTGTTTAAACTGACAAAGTCTGGGGGATGTGTGTTATGCAGCTTAAGATAACAAAATCTATGTATAATAAATAGTGCTCTGTTTCAGAACAACTCTTGCAAATTTAACTCTGCTTTGTTGTAGGAAGTTTCCAATTTTTTTCTGCTTGTTTTATTTTATTCCATTGTTGTTAGTTTACCACAAATTACTTTGGAGAATTACAGCATATACTCTGGTGAAGAATAAAGTTAACTATTATTGTAATAAAATTAAAAATCAAAAGAAACAGGCTATTTCAACACATGATATGTTTTAGACCTGATGGGACAAATAAGTTTATTTAGAGAATTGTGTGATCTTAATTAGTCTTAAAAATAAAAAAACCCAGAGTCTGGTATTGAGAGTTAAAGCTGAAAGAGCACAGAAACATAGCAGCAGTCACTAGAAACTCCTTAACTCTACAAATCCTCAGATGGAATGAGGACCAAGATACTGTCTCCACCCACCTTGTATTCCTGTCTCCACCTCTCTGGTGCTGGAATTATGCACCACCACCACCCAGTTCTGTTTCTCTTTTAGTCTGGTTCAATCTCTTGTAGCCCAGGGTGGCTTTGAACTCCTGATCCTCCTACTTCCTCTTCCAAAGTGCAAGGATTAAAGGTGTGTGCCACCATTGCCTAGCCTCTATAGTTAACTATTGACTAGCTCCACCCTATGTTCTCCACATGAGCTTTATTTGTCAGAACACCAACAAAATTTCATATAACAGACAATAGACATAAGCCCAAGAAATGCTTTTATTTGGAGTCTGAACAATCAGTGCAAGAAGTGTAGATATTCTTTGATAATTTCTGGAACTGAATTTTGAGAACAGGGAAATAATGAATCGTGATAGCATGAAAATAAGCTGAGTATGGAAGTGGACAGCTGTATTCTCAGATTGGAAAGCTGAGGCAGGCAGACTGACAACTTGAGGTTAGTTTGAACTAACCTCAAAATGAACGTGACGGCAGAATATAAGCAACAAATACATGGATAGAAAAGGAACTGTCACTTGTAGTTTGTGAAGACGTCCTATCACAGTTGTGCATATTCTATGGTCATTCATGAATGAGGTGTGTACCCAAGTGTGACATGGAATGTAGGCAGAAGTGGAGGTAAATGATCTAGAGTCTCCTTGCAGCTAAACTGAATTATGAGAAAATTCCATAGTGTCACCGCAGATAGATTCTGTCTGACATCACCCTATGTCCCCTTTACTATGTTTACTTTTCACATAAGCCTCTGGATATACACATAATTAAAGATGTATACCACTGTATTGTTGTAAGATATTTGATTACACTCTGTAAAGATGTGTCAGTGTGATTGGTTTAATAAAAAGCTGAATGGCCAATAGCTAGGGATGATTTGGGGGGCAGAAAAGATGCTGGGAGGAAGAAGAGTAGAATCACAAGGGGACACCAGAGACCCAGAGATACAGAGCAAGCAGCATGGGCTTTACAAAGTAAAGGTAACTAAGCCATGTAGAAGAATGTAGATTAAAAGATGTAGGTTAATTTAAGTCACAAGAACTAGTTAGAAACAAGCCTAAGCTATTGGCTAAAACTTTCATAATTAATAATAAGTCTCCATCTCATGATTTGGGAGCTGGGTGAAGAGACCCAGAAAGATTCATAGCAGTGCATGCTTTCATTTGTATCAACAGAAAAATATACTCTAGCTTACTGAAATGTTGAAGAAATGCAGTGTCTTCTCCTAAAATGGAAGATTCACTTTCAGAATTACATCAAGGATATTGGGTTCTAACTACTTTATAGTTGGCATAAGATTCTCAATAGCTCAGCCCTCTTGTGGTCTACTTTGTTTCTTCATAATAAATAAAGTTATAATTTCTGAATCACATCCAGTAAACGTCTAAGAAATAAAATATAAAGAAGTTTATGTATCAATTTTATGTGTGATTTAATTATGTGATTTTGTTTTTAGTTATGCTATTATGTGTGTATTTTTTTAAGATGAGATATGTAAAATCTTCCAAAGAAAATTAATAAACACCACTGCAATTCCACAGTGAGGATAAAAACATTTTCTAAGAGAGAAATATGTGTATGATAACCACATCATGGTTTTCAAAAGGACTTTTTATGTATTGCCATTTTTATTTTTTCAGAGATATATGACACAGATTCTTCAAAATCCGTCATGAATAGCAGATACTTGAGGAGTTCTTTGTGAAGTATAATCAGTTCTATGCTTATCTTTGGCCTATGCTAGCCAATCAAATCTTCTACATACAAGTAAAATCCTTCTAGCCTTTATCTCTACCTAACCTCATCGGTCCCTGGGTAGGAGAGAATGCTTGACAAGAGAATCAGCAGCAGAGTCAATCTCCAGCTCCATTGTTCATGTTCCAGCTTCTGCTTGCTCAATGTTTTCAAAGTAAGAAGGAAGAGATAACTTAGAAGTTATGAGGCCATTTAGCAATAAATATCTGTGCACATTTTCTATCACATGGTTACTCTAGATTATTATTATTGCAATTAAAGAAAAATGTTTTTTTCTGGAATAAATGAGTACATGAAAACAATAAATTTGGAATCAAATGGCAGGCCTGCTTTTATATTTCCAGCTTTGGAAAAATAAAGGGAGTATGTATAATTCTGGTGGAGGAGTTTTGTAGGTAATTCTCTTAATTTGCTTTCTTTTTCTGTGGTAAACACCATTACCAAAAGTAATTTGGAGGACAAATTGGTTTATTATATTGTACAGCTGACAGTCCATCATAAATAGAAGTTAGGGCCTGAACTCAAGGCATGAACTGAAGGAAAGACCATGGAGAAATGTTGTTTACTGAATTGCTCTCTGTAAATTGCTGAGCAATTTACATTTCTAGACATAGTGCCCCATGGTTTAACAACTTGAAAATTAAGTCTGAAGCCAGCCATGGTATCATCCACTTATGCTCTCACCACTTAGGAAGTGAAGGGAGGAGCGTCAGGAATTCTAGGTTTTCCTTAAGTATGCAGTAAGTTCTAGAACAACCTAGGATTCACAAGACTCAATCTCTAAACAAATAACACTAGCAAAAACCAAATGCAGTCTTCTCTAGTTAGTTCTCCCATCCCATTTCAGGGAATTATTCAAATGCCCACATGAACTGTTCATAAGAGGAGAACAGAAATTGGCCAAAGAATGTGATAAAGTTACAGAGACATGTCTTATGAAATGTTTGATATTGACTTTAGAGATAGAATGATGTTAATAAATGTGAGTAGTATATCTGAATAATTTTCCCTGGTGATTTTAGAAACAGTAATGAAGAAAAATCAAGACCAATGTTAGTATCTGTGAGAAAGCCGTCATGAATGAGACTTTTTTGTGGGTAGAGCTATGGAAGTTTTTCCATGCTTCAACTTTCTAATCTCTGTGTCTGCCTCTACTCATGGTTATGGAAAAACAAAGTCATGTCCTAGAATATGCATAGAAACATGATCTAAGATCATAGTACAAGCCCTTCACAGATTTTCTTCTTCAGGCTTAGTAGAGGAAAACAATTGAGTTTACTTCTTCCAAGTCTATGTGTAGCCTGGCATGAGCAGGTGACTGACCATTTTGTGATGTTGTAGACTGTGTTCTCAACACCAAAATTTATTTGGGAAGTGTTTCTTTCCTTATTTAAAAATTTTTGAGAATTTTACATGTAAGTATTATATATTATCACCACTTCTAACCCCCCTTTTCCTCCCCTAACTTCTCCCATACCCCACTCCCTTTCAAAGCCATTACCTCTTCTTAATTATTTTCACACACACACACACACACACACACACACACACACACACACACACACACACACCCTTGCTGAGTTGCTCATATGTATAGTTATTTAGGAGTCACTACCTCTGTTTTGATTGCTATATCAGGAAGCTCAAACCTGGAGAAGACTGACTCTCCCTCTTGTTCCTCAACTGTGCTTATGGATTATATTCCCAATGTGGTTTTATAGCCATCAGTATCAAAATGTGCCAATTCAATGTGCTCGGTTTCTAAGGCTTTAAATCAGAGTCAAAGATTATGGCATCCATCTTGCAAACGTTATAATAAACCTTTGCCAACAAACTATGAGTTTTGACTCTATAGTGACATGAAAACATGTTTATGCCTGTTTGAAAAGGAAGATGTTTTTCTATTACTATTTCCCCTACCATGTTAAAAAGTTGATCACATGTAGCCCTTGCAAGCCCCCACACAAAGCTTTTGTACAAAGTGCAGTCTGAACTGGCTAGATGCTTTAGGACTAATTCAAAAGTGAATGTTCTGCCTTCTTGTAGTTCCCGCTGGATTCTGTTCTACATTCTCCCTACATTTTCCTGTACAGAACATAATGTTTTAGAATGGAGGGAAAGTGGGAATGATTCCCTACAGCTAGTTGAGGAGCTGCTGCAATTGACAATTGCTGGGAAAATGAGAGTTAGGGTTTTTGGTTTGGTTTTGTTTTATTTTTTTGCTTGTTTGTTCATTTAGGATGTTGACTTGGCACTAGTTCATGCATTCATTGGCATATATAATATTTATAGATTACTGGTCTACTACTGCTACTCCTGCAGGCTCTCATGCCTGTGTCACCAGAAAATGGTGGCACACACACCTTGAATCCTAGCATTCTGGAGGCAGAGATCCATTTGGATCTCTGAGTTCAAAGCCACACTGGAAACAGCCAGGCATGGTGACTCACACCTTTAATCTCAGGAAGTGATGGCAAGAAGCAGAAAGGTATATAAGGTGTGAGGACCAGGAACTAGAGCCTCTGTTAAACCTTTAGGCTTGTGAGCAGCAGTTCAGCTGAGATCCATTCAGATGAGGACTCAGAGGCTTCCAGTCTGAGGAAACAGAATCAGCTGGGGAATTGGCAAGGTGAGGTAGCTGTGGCTGGTTCTGTCTCTCTGATCTTTCAGCATTCACCCCAATACCTGGCCTGGGTTTGCTTTTATAAATAAGCCCTTTCAAAATTCGTGCTACAGATTCTTGATTAGGAGTGGGAACCCATGTCCAGTCCCTCTCTCAGTGCTGGGCCCTGTCTGGATTTCAGGTATTTTGTCTACATTAGTGCCGCTACATCTGTAAGACACTGTTGTCTTGAAGTCTTCCATCAATGTTGTATGTTTTATTTGTGTTCTGAAAAATAAAGCTTGCCTGGAGATCAAAGGGTGGACCTGGCCATCAGTTAATCATAGAGGCCAGGCAGTGGTGGCACACACTTTAATCCCAGCACTCGGGAGAAGGAAGCAGGAAAATCAGGAGTTCAAGGCCACCTTGGGCTAAAGGAGATTGAACAAGTCTAAAAGAGAAACAACCAGGCAGTGGTGGTGCATGCCTTTTTCCCAGCACTAGGGAGGTGGAGACAGTTAATTTATCCTCCATCTTATATTTCTCTAACAATGTCAAAATTATTCTTTAATCAATGGCTTGCTCTGACCCCAAGGCAACTTTATTTGTTGTTATTTATTAGATTTGTGTTTTAATTTTACACAAGAGCCATGGGTTCCCCTGTCTTCCCCATCCCTGCCCCCATCTCCACCTTCCTCCCAGCCCCTCCCCTCCATTCCCATCTCCTCCAGGGCCAAGACTCCCCTGGGGATTTATTTAAACCTGGTGGATTCAGTACAGGTAGGTCCAGTCCCCTCCTTCCAGGCTGAGCAAAGTGTCCCTGTGTTAGTCTGGTGATCAGATGGCCAAACACCCTAACTGTCGTGCTGGAGCTCTCATCCAATAACTGATGGAATTGGATGCAGAGATCCTCAGCCAGGCCCCAGGTGGAGCTCCAGGAGACCCATTGTCAAGAAAGAGGAGGGACTGTAAGAGTGTGAATTGTTGAGACCAAGACTGGAAAAGCACAAGGACAAATAGCCAAATGAATGGAAGCCCATGAGTTATGAACCAAAGGCTGTGGAGCCCCCAACTGGATCAGGCCCTCTGGATAAGTGAGACAATTGAATAGCTTGAACTGTTTGGGAGGCACCCAGGCAGTGGGACCCAGACCTGTCCAAGGCAACTTTATTAATATAGTTTTTAAGACAAAGGACTTCCCACAATGGTAGCCATGTTCTAAGAAAACCAAGCCACAAACTCTGCTGCAATCAGCCTCAGCTAGCCAGTACTACATTGAGTTTCCTCCACACAATGCAAATCAAGAATATGCAGAGACAAGCAAGCTTACTCCCCAACTGCCTTAGCTCCCATTCTATTGCTGTGAGGAGACATTATGACCAAGGCAACTGTTATAAAAGAAAGTATTTAATCAGGGCCTTGCTAACAGTTTCTGAAGGTTCGTTCATCATCATCATGGCAGGAAGCAAACAGGCTTGACACTGGAGCAATAGCTGAGAGCTTTACATCCTGATCCACAGGCAGGAGGCAGAGAAAGAGACTCAAAGCCCACCCCCAGACACACCTCATCTAACAAGGCCACATCTACTCCACCAAGGCAGTACCTCCTAATTCTTTCAAATGGTTAATCAATTGGGGATTAAGCATGCAAACATGAGGGCCCCTCTCCCTATGAGGTTCTCATCATTCAAACTACCACAAAAGTCACTACAAGATATTTTGCTTCTGGTTATCCAAATTCTATCTCGTATCTTCAGTCACAGTGTAAGCAGCTGCCTCACCAGCCCCTTCTCTTAGAAGCTTCGTCACTTCCTGCATGCTTTGAGCCTCCACTACTAATGGCAGTGTCTGCTCCCTGGCTGCAGCAAGATTTGAACAAGTATTTTCTGCTTACTCCCACTTGAAAGGCTTCACTTCCATACCCAGAGTCAATAATTTGATTTAATGGTTTGGCTTTATAGATAAGCATTTGCTTTGGGGTACAAAAGATATTCCAGCCTGCTAACTGGATGGAATGGCATCTAGGATTTAGTACTTCCATATAATGATTGAACAAGTATTTAAAACAATCCTATGTACTTTCGATGGTACAATGTTTTGATTGAATTACTAAGATTTTAATTAGTATCCAAATTTATACTGTCTCATTGCCTATTTGGGAAGTATGTCTTGAAAAAAATCTTTTTCTTAGTTACATTAGTGGTTTTCTATACATCTACATTTTTGTGCAGCAGTACCAAATATAATAAATGTTGATATTTAAAATATTTAGAAATTAAATAACTATACACAGCAAGCTTTTAAATTATGAATTGCTACTTGTCTTGCAGAGCATAATTCACCTTGACCATTTATAAGGTATTTAAGTGTGAGTTGGGGATTTAGCTCAGTGGTAGAGCGCTTGCCTAGCAAGTGCAAGGTCCTGGGTTCGATCTTCAGCTCAAAAAAAAAAAATGTGTTTAAAATTTTGCACTCTTTTCTGTTTCCTCTCTGCTGTCTGCTCTGCTCTGCTTCCCTCCCATGCCAGGCCTGGTTCTCCCCCCTAACCCCTCTTCTTTCTAATAAAGCTCTCTCTAACTATGAAAAAAAATTCTGCATTATTTCAAGATTCCAAAGTAAAATATAAAAACTACCATTTTTAGTAACTGTACAATATCACAAAATATACAGAAAACATTTAAGTGCATTTCTCAACCATCACCATAGGAACTTCTATTTGCAATACGTAACAATTAAGAGAGACCTACAGCCTATGGAACTGCAGTGAAGAAGAGACTGAGGAGTGTCAGCCTTAATTAAACTAGACATCTACTGCACACCACTCCTCCCAAGGCACAGGGATTGTTGAGGGAGATTTAGAGGAAGGACTGTAAGAGTCACAGGCGGGGGATTGATGACTAAAAGGAAACATTGTGTTCCAGACACAATAGGGCAGTGTCACATATGAATTGACCGCAGTTGAGACAGCATATGCAAGACATGCACCAGCTCAAGCCAGACAAAATGCCAGCACAGTGAGGGGAAGTAAGCACGAAGTTCTATTCCCAGCTAAGGAGCTACTGGGAATTGATGCCTTCTGGCAGAAAGTCAGGTGTTTAGAGAATGCAACCTGTGGTGGATTCGCCACACTCCAGTGAATGGCAGCACATCCAAGAATATGTGGACAACCCCAACAGTGCTATGTGATAGATGGGCTGGAAAGGCTTAGTGAGTTGGGAAGAGTGTTACCCAGTAAGTAGGATTTGGGGAAGAGGGTAAATATGATAAAAGTGAATTGTACAAAATTATCAAAGATCCAGTCAATGAAGAAAAAGGAAAATAAATAGAAATCACTATTTTTTTTAAAAAAAAAGGCATTCTAGTACTGCTGAGAGTCATGCCTCAGTGCCCTAGAGAGAAGTCGGTTGCCTAAGCTGTGCTAACACTGGTGTAGGCAGCAGGAAGGCTGCTAATAATGATAAACATCCTGGTAAAGACACCCTGAAGAAACACGGCTGTTAATGTTTCAGTTAGGGATCAATATCAAGAAAACTAGATTGGTGATACCAACACCATGCGAGTAGTTCCCTCCCCTTCAAGCCTCCATCCTTACTTCAAGCTCTTACAGCTTTTCAGTACTTAGAAGGACAATCAAATTGTCAGAGACAGAGCTCTTGCTCTCTCTCTCTCTCTCTCTCTCTCTCTCTCTCTCTCTCTCTCTCTGTGTGTGTGTGTGTGTGTGTGTGTGTGTGTGTAATACAAGTGAGAGCCATATTTTTATATGTAGTACAAAGAAAAAGTGAATTATTATTTTAACCAACTCTAGAATTTTGGTTCCCATTTTCACTGAGGCTGCAAAATGAAATAGAAATCTAGAGAATAACTGCGTGTTAACAGCGTCCAGTGGTTACAGAAAAGCACAGCCCATTCTTTCCCATCACTGTATCATGTAGTATAGGCACCTTCCCTCACAGAAAGCACTAGTCATTAAATTAAACTGAGTTTCTGGTCCTTAGTGCTAAGTGTCTCCCCCTGCAGGAAATAAAACTCAAAGGAGAAGGCAGGGAGCCCTCATGCCCAATTCCAAGTAAGGGTAGCAGGGAACTACACTGAGACACTTATTTTTTAGTACATTGTTTCAAACATTCCTTATAACTGCAGTCCTCAATTAAAATACACACATATGGTATCATTCTCATTAAAATGTCACAGTCTAAATAAATCAAAGAGTGAGAAATGGCATTCTTGGGGATTTGAAAATGAGGAAAGAGGAAGCAGTGAACATGTGCTCAAGTGAAGGAGATGGGTTTTGTGGTCTGACACAAAGTAGATAAAAGTGACTCTGCATGCAACTGTGCTGTCAGAAATGGAAAGAGCTTACTGTAGGGTAAAGATGGCTTGGTGGCTGGAGGCAAAGAAAAGGAAGTAACAGTTGTCTTCTCTCCATGACCTGTGAACAATGAGCAGAATGTTGTGCAGTGTCTTTGAAAGGAAGAGCAGATGCACAGGGAGCTACATGTGTGAAACTAGTTTCTTTATCTGTCTATGTCCTCTGAGTTCTGTTTTATGTCCTCTGAGTTCTGTCCTAAAGGATGTGGGTCTGGGTGGATATGATCCTTCTAGGCTGAGCCACCAATGTTGTTCTTGGTTTTGTCCTTTTGCCCAGATGAGCTGAAGAGGAGATGAGGGGGTGATGCCATCTCAGAGTATCAAAGTGGCAGAAGTGCCATCTGTCCATTGGGAGCATATTACTGTCTATTCATTTGGAGAAAAGATGAACTGCTGCTGCAGACACAGCTCAGCTCAAAATCAGAGCGTTGAAATTGTTGCTTTGCATCCTTGTAATTTCTTCCAACGAGTAAGGTATTTCTCATGTTAATTTTAGCATACTAAATTTGAACTAAGAGACAGGTAAATCTCAAAGTAGGAAATTTGACTTTATGAGATTATACATATGAAAGCATACATCTGTGTCCAAGAAGAGTGCGGTGTTAATGAAGTAAGGATACTTTGTACTAAGATTTCTTATTATGGAATACTCAAAGACAGTTTCTTATTTTTTTATTTTTTATTTATTTAATTCTTTTGTTTTTCAAGACAGGGTCTCCCTGTGTAGCCCTGGCTGTCCTGGAATTTGCTTTGTAGACCAGGCTGGCCTCGAACTCACAGAGATACGCCAGCCTTGTCCTCCTGAGTACTTAACTTAAAGGAGTGCATCACCACTGCTTGTATTAAAGACAATTTCTAAAGAAGAAAAATTCTAAGAAATTGTTCAAAGTATGACAAAAATAATGCTATCAAGGTATTTACTATTTAATATTCATTTTCAGGATTTTTGAAAAACTATAAGGGAAATAGCACAAAAACATTTATTTGAAAATTTCATTTGGAATCATAACACTTTGCATGGTAATTAAAAGTCAGAATATTTACATTAAAATATAACAGTTTTAAAGGTAATTTAAAGAATTTTCAAAGGGGAAGACAGTTCACACAAATGAGAAATGACTTGGGTCTTTTTAGAATGAGAAATAAGTGAATGGCTTATGAAACAAAAGTGCAAAATGCTATTAAGTTAAGACAGAGACAAAAGTCAGGCTATATATTTTTTGCTTGTTTGTTTAAGACTGGAATAAACTACAAAATTCTTATCTTTTACTCAGTGCTTTTGATAACAAGCACTCTAATACAGAGAACTATAATGTATTATTTTTATTTCAATCTATGCAAATAAGATCTAAATTTTAATTTATAATTTTAATCAACTCATATAAATCATCAAAATATTCCAGCATGATGGTGCACACCTTTAATCTCAGCACTTAGGAGTTTAAGGCAAGATCTCAGTGAGTTTAAGACCAGCCAGGTCTACATATTTCCAGCCCTACCAGACCTACATAGTGAGACTCTATCTCAAGAAAACAAAAACCATGAAAAGATCTATAACATTTCCAAAAGTGTAAGACTACAATAAGAAAGAAATATTTGTATGCATTGTGAAGTAATATAATTTATTAGTAAATCATTAGAAAAAGCATTAAGTATATTTCACAATACATGAAAATTAAGTTATGGTCAAACTTTAAGCAAAGTTTTTTTCTTAGAAGATAATGCTACACCAGGGACATGTCATTACCTATGCTATTGTACTATAATATCAGGCAGTACTGGTGAGTTGAGAAAGTGACCATGTTGCCTTCAAAAATGAAAATATTTGCTTTCTGATTCATTACAGGAAAAGTTTACCAATGCCTGAAATATTTTTATCTATAAATCTCAGATGATGACTACACTGTATACACATGCTCACATACAACACATTATTAGGGTATATCCTGTGAAAGTGCTTTCTCTAAACACTTTGATATATATATATATATATATATATATATGCTTGAATGTAGATCATAGGTTATTTATAGCTAACCAACCTCTCATCTATTTCAATAAAATTTACTAGCTACTTGAAAAAGTCAAAACACATTAGCCAGAATATGGGCATATTTTATGTAAATAAATATAAACATAAATTTTCTAAAAGAAATTAAGAAATTCAAGATTGCTTTAAAATTTAATTAATTGTTTATCATCCAAACACATTGATTATAGACTAAAATTGTTATAGGAATAAATTGCAATGCTTCATTCTCATATTGCAGCTGAAGTAGTACAAATGTTTCATACACACGCTATTATATCTAAAATTTACTTTAATAAAATAAGGAAGGTGCTTTTTGCTTTTGGATTTGTCTTTCAATAAACTTAAGCTATTTGAAAAAAGAAATATTGATGATCTTAAATGTATATGTTTTATAATGCTCTCTGTAAATAAAAGATAATATTTCTTGCCTCAAATGAATACACTAATAAGAAAGGAATGGTTTTTGTCTAAGATAGTTAAGTTATAAAGTGACATCTTTATGTAATTGGTGGACTTGATTTTCATAACGAGTGAAACACTTTTTTTTCAAGTTACAATTTCTAAGTACGGTGATCTTATTTGGGGATTTCATTCAACTGTATCCACTGCTGACTCTCAACTAAGCAGAGAAATGAATGAAAGAATGTTTGATTGTTCAGCTTTTCTTTATTTATGAAAGAATATTGAATTAACAATAGAAAAGCAGAATGGACATTCTGCAAGATATAATCAATAATATTAAAGATGAGAACTCTGAACTGAATGTGCTACACTTTCCCCTCCAAATGTCCCTCCTAATTCATCTATTGAATAAATAATGTGCAACTAGGTAGTACTTGAAGATGGATCCATTGAGAAGTAATTAAGGTTTTTTTAAGTGAGGGTGGGACATCAGGAGAATTTAGTGCCCCTGTGTGAACTGATAGAGAGAAGAACTGTCTCCCTACAATGCAAGGACACATCCATAGATTTTTTTTTTTAATTTGGAGTCTGCAGTGGATACTGTTGAATGAAATGTTCAAATAAGATTGCCATCCTTAGAAAGTGTAATTTACTCAAATATTCCACAGCATAAACAAGTGTAGCACATCTTAAACTAATATTCCACAAAACAAAGCAAATAAGCAGCCCTTAATGGATTTGACAGAATTCCCAGAAGTTTCATGTCTACAGGAACCTTAATCTTTGAACTCCAACTTTAGAACCATGTCTTTCCCTCTCCCCCATTACTGTTGATTATATAAGTCCTTTGCTTTTAGAAAATGTCAGGTTCTCTATTGAGAGGTTAACTGTCAGCTTGTAGTTCTCCCTTCTCTAAAAGATGTTGAAAACTCTAGGCTACACAAGACTCTATGCAATCAGGGGCTACATGTGGCACATTCTGCATTGTGGTGCATAGGCTGACTAGAGGGCATAGACCCTTCTCAGAGCCACCACCACCATGCTGTTTAATCTATGGTTTAGTAACTTGCTCAGAAAGTCTTTTACCCAAGAGGATATCTTGCAGTAATGTTCCTCTTGAAATCCCAATTTGAGACATTACAAATGCACACACACATGCACATACCCATGCTTGCACACACATTGTGTTGTTTTCAATTCTCATAATTGATCTCTCTCTCTCTCTCTCTCTCTCTCTCTCTCTCTCTCCGTGTGTGTGTGTGTGTGTGTGTGTGTGTGTGTGTGTGTTTGTGTGTCTGTGTCTGTGTCTGTGTCTGTGTGAGAAAGAGAGAGAGAAAGAGAGAAGAGAGAGCAAGACACAGAGACAAAAAGAGATTGATTTTTCTTATGCTGGTTCCTAGTGATTTTTCACATCTGTTATCTAGTGATAAACTTATCTTTCTTGATTTCTTAAGTACTTTTAAATATAACTGTCCTCATGTGCACCACAACAGCCACATATAGGAAAAGACAATGATGTTGAAAGTCTTCCCAGAAGTCAGTTTTGATTAGATCTAATCACTTTCTTAATGCCTCCAATTCTACACTTACCTCTCCTTCCTGCTTGACCGTAAGTCAAGACTTCTTTCTTCAGCTTCTAGAAACCCTGTCCCAGTCTTCCTCTTGCTCAACTTAAGAAAGAGAGGAATCTGTAAAGAAGCTCGGCACTCCTCGCTGGCCTTCCTCCACTCATACTGAGTGTGCAGTCATGCCACGTGTCTCACCTCTGCTGCAGAGAACACGAGCCTTGCTCCCACCTGTAGTCACCTCTGCTGTAAACTCTTGCATGAAGAGCTGATCACTCAGAAGTGTGCTTTTTGATCTGCTCCTTCCTCTTCTGAGGCTTTTTGGGATTATTTATAAGAACATAGCATAGAACTTCACATTGTTAAAATAAAATCTCATTGACTCTTGATTCCTTTCCAGTTTCTATTCTGTTCATCTATTTGCAGAAAAAGCTATGGAAGAGTTAACTCTATTAGCTGTTTCAAAGAAGGGAACATATTGTGGAACAAAGCTTCAAGCTTTGTCAAGACCTTTGAATATCTGACTTCTAAACTGTCTGAAAATAAAATGGGTGATGCTTTCTGCTCCTAAATGTGGTAGTTTGTTATACACTAGTAGAAAGCAAAAGTGTCTGGGTAAGTGCTGAAGTTTATAAAGATGGGTTCAAGATAAGTTCATGGGGAATGTGAAGTAAGAACAAAGATTTACAATAGTAAAGGATTCACTCAGGGAGATACTTGGGCTGAGAGGGTTGTGAGCAACAAGACATTAAGGAAAAAAGCATGACACACGGAGAAGAGCTAGGCACCAATGTGCTAGAACTTCAATGAACAGAAGATGAAATAAGTGATCAGAGCAGCATCAGACTCAGGATAGACCAAGGGGGCTGAGAAGGACGGCATAAGAAAATGTGTTCACCATGTAAGATGGGAAGCCAATATGGGATTTTTGAACAAAGAAAATTTACCTTTGACTTTGTATCTCCACAGTATTGAGAATAGACTACATAAAAACAGTAAGATTAACAGGAAAGCAATACCAAGAACGCAGGCTTGCAGGGAAATTGGACCCTGCTGGATCAAAGCATATGGATTGAATGTGTTCAGTTGTGGAAAATCAATATTGTCATTTGAAAGTCAATCATTGAAGTGAAAGTAGTGACTGAGTAGGATTATTATAATCTGGCTCTTACTGAAGGATCATAATGGTAAATGTCATGTGCTTATGTGGCCAAGTTACAACACCTAGATGTTTGGACAATTACTCTAAAATGCTTTAGAGACAAATAAATCTGAGTAAAGTAGTTATCCTTCATGATATGGTTGTTCCCCTTTAAGTAGTTGAAAGCCTCAATGGAAAAAGAGGACATTTTACCATCTAGTGACCTTTGCAGCTTAGTACCAATCATTCTTTACTGTTGAGCCTGTAGGTGTGGCCTGTGGAAGAGGGCTTTCCAATTATGTGACCTGGTACATACACACAGAGAGGGGGCCTGTTCCCTTTGCACACTTTTCAATGGAATGGCACTTTTTGTACACTCAGTCACCAGAATCAGGTGAGAACAGCCAAAACCTTTCCTTGTGTAGAAACCTTTTGTCATGGACTGCCTGTTGTCAGATTAAAACTAGTTGGGCTTTCTGGAGAGAAAGGAAAATAAGGTCACTGACCAAACTTGACACTGCACCTTTGCATTGGAATCCCAAGTCGACGCTGTACCTTTCAGGTTCTTCACCCAAAAATGGGCATGGGACTAACTGAATGTAGCTACATAGATCATCAAATGTCACATGCATTCAACATATGTAGTATTAAGTCAGTCTCCAAGTAAGTACTCTTTAAACAACAAAATCATGGTTCCTGCCTCCCAATCATGAGGTATTATGGGCTGTAATTGGTGTTGATAGTACAATGAATAAAAGAGAAAAAGGTATAATAGTAACATATACCAGTGTGGTTCTGGAAGCATTTACTTTCACACATTATTTCATTATTTTCCACTGAAAATCTGTGAAGATTTTCCTGTTACCTCCAGTGGGAAATAGGAGACTGTTGGGTTATCTTATCCTTCATCAGTGCAGGATAGTATTTGTAGAAGGCAATTTTATTTGGCTCTTGTAATGAGTAATCATATTTGAAATAATTGTTTCCCCAATGCCAATAAAATACAGATAGGGAAATAGCAAAGAGAGACATACATAATTTGAGTAAGAATATTTTAAGGAGCCATATAAAAATTTCACTTGAAAATTTATTTGGAAATAAACTTAAGAGAGATTTTATGCATATTAGCACCCAATTGTGCATTTATAATGACTTCAATGGAATTTCACAAAATTGCATCGGAAATGATGATGCCAATTTGTCTTCAGTGTTTTCCAGAGTTGTTTTTTGTTTTTTTATCAGAAGATATTTCATTGTAATCTAAATGTTTTTACAAGAAATAGACCAATTTTCTTCTTTAATGCTCATCTTAATTGAAAAAAAACTAAGTAGGATTAATAATAATGATGGCCACAATTCATATATGCTTTATAGGCAGTCAGCAACAAGGTAGCAGCTTTACAAGCACTGTTCATGTAAATGCCACATACTTTTACTCTTCTCATTTTCTAAATGAACCCTTAATGATTAGCAGCTCCAGTGATAAAGCTGGCATCTAAAATGTCATCTGAGTATTGAAGAGCAGAGTTGGCAATTCCTGTGTGTGTCTGTGTGTGTGTATTTGTGTGTCTGTCTATATGTATCTGTGTGTCTGTGTGTGCATGTGTGCATGATTCATATATGTGCAGGTGTTCCCCTCTATTGTTCTCTATGTGTGTTTTAATACAGGGACTTTCACTGCCTTCAAATTTGCTGAGTTGGCTAGACTGGCTGGCCAATGATCCCCTGATATCTTCCTGTCTCTGCCTCCCCAGCATGAGTTCATAAACATAGACACATGACACATGTCCACATGTGGATTTAATATATTTTCATTAATATTTTTATAAAGGGTTTGCATAGGTATAAGGTGTGGGACTAGTAGTGGTCAGAGAATTATAAGAATAACTCACTGTTACATGAGGTGTGTGTGTGTGTGTGTGTGTGTGTGTGTGTGTGTGTGTGTGTGTGTATGTCTGCTCTGCATTTAGCTATATGCACATGAGTGTGGTGCTCATAAGTGCCGGACTCATGCTGGAGGTGGGGCTACAGACAGTGAGTTGTAATCCACCTGATGTGGGTCCTGGGAACCAAACTCACATGAGTTACCACTCATAACTCCCAGGATATCTCTTCAGCCCTCGTATGCATTAAGGTGTAGAAAAATGAATCAGCATGACTGTCATCATTGTGTGAATTTTAAATGATGTATTTATTCCAAATAAACTTTAATCAGATGTAATCAGATGACATGTCTGATTTGATGGACCCCTACTGTAAGAACTATGTGTTCAAAAATATTATTTTATGTTAAATTCTTAGCTATCAATGCCTTTAGTGTAAGTACTGATCTGTCTTAAAAGCAGCAGATTTTTTTAATGAAAAAATTGTAGTACCTTTTGTTTAGTATGTATATATATATATAATTTACTTATTTTATATGCATAGGTTTTTTGTCTTCATGTATATCTGTATTATATCTGTGACTGGTACCCACAGAGGTAAGAAGAATGGATCAGATTTACTGGAACTGAAATTACAGAGGTTTGTGAGCCGCCATGGTGGTGCTGGGAACTAAACCCGGTTTCTCTACAGGAGCAATCAGTGCTGTTAACCATGGAACCATCTCTGCATCACTTGTGTTGTAGCATATTTTATCCTGAAAGGGAGTTGGTGAAATTAACATGGACAAGTGGTTCTTTTCTGTGAATAAGAAAACTGAAATGAAGAGAGAAAAATACTAGGAAATAGAAAGACACTCCAAGCCTCTTGATTGGTTGAATTAATGTTTCAAAAAGGCCATTTTACCAAAGTAGATTTACAGATTTATGATGCAATCCTAACCAATATACTGGTCTCATTTTTCACAGAAATAATACAATGTTTTTAAAAATAGCATATATGCATTTTCTTCACTGTAGCTTCAGATATTGAGGTTGCTAAAACCAAATTGTTGAGATTAGCATTTTGTTCCATTCCCTTATGCCTTCTGCAATCTTAGATCAGATGGTTGTGTTTCTCTACCTGATTTTCCCATTCTAGAAGAATAAACAGTTGCAGTTATGGTCCTATTGGTCTTCTTTTAGGAGTTAACTCTAGTTAAATCAGTCAGTAAGATATTGGATTTGGCAAATATCCAGCAGCATGGGAATTTCTACTGCTGCTTGAAATAGATGACTGTCTTTTATTGTGGTGATATTTTATTTGTATGTTAATAAATAAAGTTTGCCTGGAGATCAGAGGTCATAACCAACCATAAACAGAAGTCAGGCAGTGGTAGCACACACCCTTAATCTGATCACATGGCAGGCAGAGTCTCTGTGTGTTCAAGGACACAGCCAAGCATGGTGACACATACCTTTAATTCCAGTACCAACCATAGAGACCTGGAGGTCTGTACAGACAGGCAAAGACGAGGAAGTAAGGTAGCTGGGCTAAGAGCCAATGAGAAGGCAGAATAGCAAAGCAATAAAGGAATAGGTTAGACAGAAAGAAGCTGATTCTCTTGGGAAGCTACAGTGGCATGGTTAGCTAAGGTTAGTTGGTGGCTATCACTATTTCTTTCATCTCTATAGCTTTCACCCCTGTATTTGGCTCTGTGTTTCCTATTTAATAAGACTGTTTAGGAATTTGTCTACACTTTATTGTTTATAATATAGCTATTTTGAATGTACTGAGGTCTACTGCACTGATTAGATGGAGTAGTAAAATCTGTCTTCATGCATAATGCAGGTACATTGCTTTAGATAATTTATCAACAGTTTTATTGTCTCAAAAGTATTATAAAATATGTGAAGCACTAGGAATCTATATATCCCCTGTATTTGTGAGTTTTGGTCTAGAGATATAACAAATGTTTTCTTTCTAATTCTCTGTTGAGCCTACTGTTAGCTTAGTAAACATTATGTTAAGTTTAGTTTTCCTTAGGGAGCACCAGGGCAGAGTATCTGCATAAATACACAGCAGGAGAACAAATCCTATGGGGTTATTAGATGACTGCTTAGAATAACACCTCCGTGGAGGCTGATGAGACATTATCATGGATTTCAGATAAATAATTTGAAAGTTTTATCTCACAGAATGATGTGGTCACAGAAGAAAATGTGGAATTGACCTAAGAAAGACAAAGCCATGCAATGAGATAGATTTTAAACATGATTTAAATCCTACATGTTGTTTCATTTCTGCATTTCGCTTCCCTTCACTTCCTTCTTGCTTTGTCTTTCCTGTGGCTTGTCATAGATTTGTCATAGTCTATGAGAAATGCCATATATGTCATAGTCTCTATCGTGACATCATTCTGGTCTTCACCTAGAGGCAGAAAGCGATCTCCCATTATTTCTCTAGCTATAGAATGAACTCTGTGATCTGAGAATGTGGTGGCTGGAAGAGTGGAGAATCTGTCTCCCTGTGAGTTCTTAGTTCATAATGCCAACAGAAGCAGCATGGGCATGGCAGGTGAAATCATATAGAGAAAATGTGTAACTCCAGTTAGTCAAACATTTGCCTCCCCCTACATCAAATGAGACCAGTGTAATTATCCTGTGGTTATGTATCAGCGGGATAGGCTCAATTTTATATCAATCAGGACTTCAAGACACAGCAGATATGACATTTATTAGGCAGGTATATCTCATTAGGAAGAACATGAATGCTTTAACCTACAGCAGCCTAGGCTGCTGTGTTTGTGGGACCAGTGCATGGGGCTTGAGCTACAAGGGGAGAGGGACTAATTGAAAACAGAGGCTGTGTGTTAGTGATTTGCCATTACTGTAACAAAATGCAAAATTTTGAAATTAAAAAATAAAAAGCTTTCATTTGGGCTCTTGGGCTAGAGATTTCAGCTTATAATCTGTTGGTCCTGTTATGCTTAGTAGTGTGTAACACACTGTGTACATCCTGGTGAGAGCATGTGGCATAGGATGCAGCTTATATCATTGTGTCTGGGAAGCAAAGAGCAAAAGGAAGAGGAAGGAACAGGTTTCAGCATGGCTATTCACAGCAAATCTCCAAAGACCCAATATTGAAAGGATATTCTATCACAGCAATGGGAAACGAAAACAAGACAAACATTTAAGCCAAGAAGACATGATTTTTATAGTAAAAAGTGTCTTAATGAATACCACAAAATCATATTTAAATTTGTTTCAAAAGGATAAATCCTTTAAGTTCATGTATGAAGTACATTAAATTTGTTGATTTCTGTCCTAATTTTAATTCTACTGATTTTTCAGAAAATATCTACACAAATTCTACTAATATTCTGATCACTATTATATTTTACATGTGGAATGTGAAAGTTTGGAGTGTATATACTATGCCTATACTATAAATTTGCCATGCATATCAGCCCATTCCACATTTTATAATAAAAGTAATTACTTAAAATTTGTTGAGTTATCTATAAGGCATATATAGTCAACCACTGATTTGAGCATTTGTTATTATTCCATATCATTAAAATTCCAAGTCAAGAGTAGAATCAAATAAGTGGTTCAACTTTCTCAATTTCAAACTGAGTTCAAAACATTCTAAGAGGTTCTAGCAGAAATCCAGGGTCACAGAACCCTTGAAAAAGGCACTAAACTGGCTGAACTTACCTATAAAAGTTTACTTAATCCAAGTAGCATTTTCCCCAAAGAACACAAGTAACTTGTATTATTAAAACTGAATGGCTGGGTATGTGTTATACATTGCACCTTTTCTCAGATGTTCAGGGTTCTTCCCATGTTCCTTATGTCCCAGCCTCCTTCTACCCAGTCCACTTCTTACTCATCTCCTAACCTTGTGTGATGTGTCTCTATTATTGTGCTCCTCATGGGAATCAAAACTCACTGTGTCTCTTCCCATATGTGTGCTATTCAACATTCTCTCTCCAGGAGCATGTAGATATTCTGCATGCTCTGTGAGCCAAGCACATTGTGGATGACACACAAACTGTTTTGGTTATTTGATAGAGGTTTATGGATACAAAAAGGTATTCAATTTTCTAAAGTTTTCTCTAAGATGAGCCAGCACAAAAATTCAGGCTTACAAAACAGAATGTGAATCACATGCCAGGAGTAGCCAAATTTTTCAATTTAGAAAATTCAACATGGAAGATAACTTGCCAAGTGCTCAGTTAAAGATGATTTATGTTAAAATTAATTTACTTTTAGACTGTAGAGCATCTAGAATCTTCCATTCTAAAGAGAACCATGTAACACTGATGCATAGACAGTACAAAGTTCCACTCAAAAACCCAAAAGCATGGAGTTTTTGACTCATTCAAAATGTATTTAATATAACTATAAAATCCAGAGTATTCCCTAAACCAATATAATGTTGTAAATAAGTATCAGGCAGTCAGACTAACTTCATTCCATATATTTATGGCAAATTAGTACAGTCATTACATGGTGGAAGGGTTGAGTAGGACACAGAAAACAGTTTTCTGACCAACTCTTGACTCAGACCTCAGTGTGTTCAGGTAAAATTGACTCCATTGGAAACTAAGTGGGGACAGGCATAAGAGAGTCAAGCATCTTGAGAGAGTTAACTGAATCACCTTACATTCTTGTCTCCCCAGTCACTCCCAAGGCCACTCCATACTATTAGCATTTCATCCTTCTTCCAGTCATTTGGAATGGTCCTTAACCTCAACTATCACTACCTATTTGTACTTCTTGAACAATGGTGTAACATTTCAGGGGACCTACACCTGTCTATTACATTGTTGGCCATGGTTATAGCAGTTGCACACACATAGCCATGTTTGGACCTAAAAGCTGTACCGTGATAATGTCAACATGACAGTATTTAGAATCACATAGGAAACAAGACTCTGGGAATGTTTGTGATAAAGTTCCTTAGATGGAGTTAATTGAGACCAGAAGACCCTCCCTAAGATACAGAAGAACCATGTCATGCACTGAAGTCCTACACTGCATGAAAAGGAAAAAAAGGGGGCTTCACGTTGGCATTCCTGACTCAACTTTATGGTTGTGGGTGCAATGTAGCCAAGTAGCCCCAAGCTACTGAATCAGTATAGAGAAATATCATCCTGAAGATATTTCTTAACATCCAAGAGATTGGAGTTTTGCTAAACCTCATAGTGAAAGTTAATTATATACACTGGGATCACTTAACACTTACAACTAAAATTCTGTCTCCTCAGCCTGCTTGCTTCACCTTCCTTTAAGAGAACAATGTCTGGTAGCTGGGGGATGGACAGAATGAGAGAGCCATGAAAGAGATATCATGGTAGAGGGAGACAACATGGGGATATGGAGGAACCTGTTGCTAGGGAAGTTCCCAAGAATCCACTAGGTTAGACTAGTAGCAATAGCAGAGAGGGTGCCTGAACTGGCCTACCTCAATAATCAGATTGGTGAACACCTGTCATCATATATCTTTCATCCAGTAACTGATGGAAACAGATGCAGAGATCCACAGTCAAGCATCAGGCTGAGCTCCAGGAGTCCAGTCAAAGAAAGGGAAGAGGAAAAAAAGGCAGAGAAAAAGCATAGGAAAGAGATAGAGACAGAGACACACAGATTTCCACACACTAAAACCTCATAAAATTATAAAACTGGAAATCATAATATATAAGCAAAAGACTTATAAGGAAAACAACAACAAACAAACAAATAAATTGATAAAGGATTTGTAAACAAACAAGGTCCAAAAATTGCAGTAGAGTTTATTTTATGTTAGCCACCTACTTATGGCATGGAACCTAGTCTTTTTTTTTTTTTTTTTTTTTTTTTTTTAGATTTGGAAATGATTCATTTATTGTACAAAGTTACAGGTTAGAGTTAAGGAGGTGTTATACAGTACCCCTTTTATTTTTTAATTTTTTTATTGTATTTTCTTAATTTTATAATTTAATTTAATTTTACATTTCAGCCACGGATTCCCCTGTCCTCCCTCCTCCCTCCACCCCCTCTCCCCAGCCCACCCCCAATTCCCATCTCCTCCAGAGCAAGACTCCCCTAGGGATTCAGGTCAACTTGGTAGATTCAGTCCAGGCAGGTCCAGTCCCCTCCTCCCAGACTGAGCAAAGTGTCCCTGTATAGGCCCCAGGTTCCAAACAAGTATGGGTCCCACTGCCTGGGTGCCTCTCAAACAGTTCAAGCTAATCAATTGTCTCACTTATCCAGAGGGCCTGATCCAGTTGGGGGCTCCTTAGCTATTGGTTCATAGTTTATGTGTTTCCACTAGTTTGGCTATTTGTCCCTGTGATTTTTCCAATCATGGTCTCAACAATTCTCAATCATACAATCCCTCCTCTTTCTTGCTGATTGGACTCCTGAAGCTCCACCTGGGGCCTGGCTGTGGATCTCTGCATCTGCTTCCATCAGTCATTGGATGAGAGTTCTAGCATGACAGTTAGGGTGTTTGGCCATCTGATCACCAGAGTAGATCAGTTCAGGCTTTCACTGGACCATTGCCAGTAGTCTATAGTGGAGGTATCTTTGTGGATTTCTGGGGAAATCTCTAGCACTTTGCTTCTTCCTATTCCCATGGGGTCTTCATTTATCATGGTCTCTTTTTCCTTCTTCTCCCTCTCTGTTCTTGATCCAACTGGTATCTCCCATTCCCCTAAGCTCTCTTTCCCTCCACCCTTGCCCTTCATTACCCCCCACACATCCAGTTTACTCAGATAGATCTCATCCATTTCTCTGTCATTGGGTGATCCCTGTCTTTCTTAGGGTCCTGTTTTCTAGGTAGCCTCCCTGGAGTTGTGAGTAGCAGTCTAGTTATCCTTTGTTTTACATCTAGTATTCTCCTATGAGTGAGTACATGCCATGTTTGTCTTTCTGAGTCTGGGTTACCTCACTCAGGATGATTTTTTCTAGATCCATCCATTTGCCTTCAAACCTCATGATGTCATTGTTTTTCTCTGCTGAGTAGAGACATTGTGTATATGTACCACGTTTTATTTATCCATTTTTCAGTTGAAGAGCATCTAAATTGTTTCCAGGTTCTGGCTATTACAAACAATGCTGATATGAACATAGCTGATCAAATGCTCTTGCAGTATGATTGAACATTCCCTGGGTATATGCCCAAGAGTGGTATAGCTGGGTCTTGGGGGAGATTGATCTTAAGAGTTGTTTGTTTTCCCAATGAGATTCTATTGGAGAAAGCCAATTTTTCATTTGCTAGAGGTTATCAGTTAGAGATAGTTTCTGAGATAGGAATGATTCAGACCTGTACAGGTCCTGTGTATGCTGCTCCAGTCTCTTCAGATTCATATGTGAGTTGGTCCTACTTGTTTAGAAAGCCTTGTTTACTGGGTGGTCTTCATCCCCTCTGACTCTGCTTCTGCACAGTTCCCTAAAGCTTTGAGGGGAGAAATTTTAACAGAGACATTCCATTTAGGCCTGAGTGTTCCAAGTTCTCGTATTCTCTTCATATTTTTCTCATTTGGGGTATCTGTGTTTGTTCCTATCTGCTTCAGGAGGAGGCTTCTATGATGATGGCTAAGCAAGGCACTGACATATAAATACAGCAGAATATCATGAGGAGTCTTTTATTTCTGTGTTCCTTTAGCAGAACAGTAGTATTTTGTTTTCTCACAGGTCCCTGGCCACTAGAGCAGTGTTGTGTATGGATTACCTCTCATGGGGTGGGCCTTAAATTGAATCAGGTATTTTTTGGTTACTCCTACAAGGTTTGTGCCACTGCTGTACCAGTGTGTCCTCCAGGCAGGCCCCCTTTCAGAGAAAAAGTTTTAAAGCTGATTTGGTGTTTACTTTTCTTCTCTGATAGCATGCAGAATACCTTACAGTACCATGAACACTAATCATTATGGGTAAAAGTTCTAGGCAGGCACCATCTTAGCTTCTCCATGTTTAATGAGTTGTATGGATATTTTATTCAGTAGTAGAGCCTTACCTTCAGTTTGTGGAGAACAACCAATAACCTTAGCAATAGCCTGTGTTATTTTCCAGTTGTGGTGGTGCATGCCTACAGGATTTGCTGAAGGAAGTGAAGACAGGATAATCATGACTTTGAGGTCAGATTGGGATATCCCTAGTCTTTCAATAGTGCTGATTTTGGGTTCCCAATGACCCAGTCCAACTCTTCTTCACTGTTTAAAAGCGAATGTTTCTTCTGGAAGTGGTGGAAGAAAAAGCATGAGATCACAGGACCGGGTTGTCTACTGTGAGGTAATATTTCTGTGTCTGACAGGAAATCAGCACCTGTAATATCTCAACAATATGGTTGCCTAAACAAGATCTGCACAATAATACCATTTGACATGACAACATGATTTGGGAAAATTGTACAAGGACCTACCCCTGGATGAATGACTACTGGCAATTAATGGCTGCTGAGAGAGGCAAAATCAGTCTTTTCCAGGAACAAGTCCCCTGATCAGTTATTGAATACTGAATGGTCAGCCCTAAATATATATATACATACATATATGCACATATGAATATCAACAATTAAAGAACTAAAGAAGAGGTCAGAAATTTGAGAGTAGCAGAGGCACATGGAAGTAGTTGTTGTGTGTGTGTGTCGGGTGGGGGGGCGGTCAAAATTATCTAAATCCAGTACTCCTGTGTTAAATTATCAAAAAAAAAAAAAAAGGAGAAGAAGAAAAGGAAAACCCACTCAGTCTGGTTTTTGAAAATAAGGGGTTGATGACAATATATACAGCTTATAGCTTTGCCTGCTAGGGGGATTCCCATACTATCCTTCAAGGTATTCCCAAAGGCAACATGGTGACCCTTGAACTAATGCATCCATGAACTATGCTTGACAAATGCCTTTGGTAGGAAATGTGGTTGCAAAGAACTTCAAGGTCATAGGTATCACATGAATGATAAACACTGATGGTGCAGAGACAGGGTAACCTGGGGGTTACCATGTCCTTGTGCAACTTTCCTTCCTCATTAGGTCGTCTCAAGCCTGATTTCAAATTTATGGCATCCCCTGAATAATGAATCACTACTGAATCTGCCAGCCCTTCAAGTCATGCTGATGGATAAGCACTAGCTATCCAATGATGATGAACAGCTCTGCTTACATGGATGGTTTGCTCCCTATGGTGTAGGAGTTTCAGCTCCTAGTCTTTCTCAGGGACAGACAGTGTGCTCAGAGTTTGTGTGGAAATGCTAACTAGTGCTGTGCTGAAGATGAGACAGACTCACCTCAGAACCTGAGCAGTCTGAAATTTTACTTAGAAAATAGGACTTTCTGGAGTTATTATGTTACATCATCATTACCGCAAAATACTATGGGCAGCACTGGAGCTTTTGAGTCAGATACAGGAGTAGCAATGTCTTAGATCATTCAGGGTTGCTTGGTCCTAAAGTCTCCCTTAGGGGACGGGGTGAGAGGGCAAGACATCAATGACACAGACTCCAGGAGTTAGGAGAAGGGTGAATAGCAGATTCTTTTATTCAGTAACAAGGAAAGCTTTATATATACCATCCTCCCAGCACCCAGGCTGTGGCCCAATCTGGTGAAATTTTGTGGTCATCCCTCATTGTCTGAGCATGATCAGGAGCTCTGACATCTGTTGCTAGGCCCTCTGGCAGACTCCAGGTTGGCTCATAAGGAAGTATGTTATGTGCATGCTTTGGCAACTGGTTTGAGCCAATTTCCTCCACCCTGTGGGCCTGTCCTACTACAATCTTGGGAGATACCACAAAGTTGCATAGGATGAGTGATGTATAAACAGCAGAAATTTATTTATCCAAGTACTGAATCAAAAACCTGGCATATTTCATTTGTTGAAAGAGCTTGCATTTTTACTCAAAGACAGTAACACTTTTGTGCTCTGACCTCATATAGGGTAAAAGGAGTAAGGAGTTTCATGATTCTCCTACAAGAAATCCTACAGATGGTGTCTGGGCACTCAGTTCTTACTACCTCTACATGCCTCATGTGAAATCATCACATTAGGAGTTGCCACAGATTTGGGGACACAAGTATTCCATCCAGTGCAGGCAGGCAAACATGGATTAAAGTCTAATAATCTTCACATCTGAGCTCCAACCACAAGTGGCAATATCTAAGTCATTACTTAGATACTAAAGATTGGACAGCTTTTCAGTCTCAAGATTAAGATATCAGCCAAGTGATGTTCAAGTAAAGCATAAATATCCATTGGTCTCCTTTTCTGGTCTTTAGTGTGTATGTACCTTGTCAGGATATCCACAATATTGGATATTTCAATTATCTGTGACTAAATTACGTGATAGTAGCAAAATGTTCAACTATGGCAAGTAAGTAGATTTGCAATCAGTCTGATGAAGAGTAGCTAAACTTGGGCAAAATAACTATTTTGGGGACATGTAAATCAGCTTAAAGCAAACAATAGACATAGAATTTAATGCTTGCAAAAACTACTAATCTTCAGGAAAAGCAATGGTTGTTAATAATGTGTCCTAGGGTTACTTCCATAGCTTGGTAGAATCAAGTTTCTATCACAGAAGACTACATAGTGAAAAGGGCCACTTCTCTACCATAGTTAATTAGACTAGCTAACCTTGGAACATGCAGTGATGAACTTGCCTAGCAGCTCTGTTCATGGCAAGATTACTGTAAGGGAGGAAATAAAAGGAAGGCCAAACATGGGACTTTCTGAAATTAAGTTGCCATCAAACAGAGCAAACACCACTTGGACAGAGCTTGAACATGTGAATGGAAGGGTCCAGGAAAAAAAAAGATCTTTACATATTCCTTGCCTCAGGTTTTAGGGACACACACACACACACACACACACACACACACACACACACACACAATCCATATAGAAATCCCTCACTCTAGGATCTAGGGATTTGGCAAGTGAGGATTGAATCTGATTTTTATCTAATAGTCATAGGAAATATGAGATGCCAACACACAGAATGCAGTGATGAGGGCACATCAGGGAGTAAAGGACTCAACTGAAACAGCTCTGCAGGTACATAGTTGGAATAACACATAGAACACAAGTGTGTTATTAGATACCAGTCCTAAATGTAAAATATATGATCAAATATCGACAAACAAACTTTAAGAAAATGGGAGAGATGAAACAAATTATCCATGTAGGATAGTCCTGAAAATATTATGGAGCTACCTTGTCCTAGAGATAGAACATGTTACTTATGTGTCCATTGTTTGCATGGGTTTTCATAAATGTAAAATGTGGTAAAGGGGAAGTATAATTAGATGTGGGTAAACTTATCTAGCACTCTCTCAGGGAGAAGATTAAGTCATAATCAATAGCTGAAAAGATGGGCTAACACCACATACCTATGATGTGATTTGATGAGACAGGTCCTATTACTGTAATTCAGATCTGAAAGCCACTGAAACCCAACAAATTAATTTGTTGGAATAATAGATGCATTCCTCACAACAATTAAGGAAATTCTCAGCTTCACAGTCTGGAGGAGCATGGAGAACATGGTTGTATATTATGTTTCCTTCTGCATGGGAAATACATGAAAGCCACAGAAATGTAAATGAAATCCATAAGTAACACTAATGTATTGGTCCTGGATTGTTAACTATTGTGAGTGTATTCCTAATCATATAAAATGTTAATAGCATTAGCAGCAATTTTGACAAAAAATGTGGGGAAAAAATCACATGGCTCGTTGTACTTTTTGAAACCTATCTTTAAATACTAAATTTCTCTAATAAAATAATAAACCTAAACATGAAAATAGTATAGAGGCAAGCAAGGAAGCAGCTTATATTTTGTTCTTTCTTTTTTTATTATTCCCTTTTTTATGTGGTGATATATTGTGTACCCCAATATTTTGTATACCCTAATAAATTTATCTGGGGATCAGAGGACAGAGCTAGCCACTGGATTAAACATAGAGGCCAGACATTGGTGGCACACACCCTTAATCCTATCACTCAAGAGGCAGATATTTGTCTGCATCTCTGTGAGTTCAAGGCCACAATGGAAACAGCCAGGCTTGGTGTCACACACCTATTGGTGAAATTATTAAGGCCACTCCATATAGTTAAAAGGGAGGTTTATTTTGTGGGGTAATTTACAAGTGAAGGGATAGGTAACAGGGACTGGGAAAGGTGTGGCACAGTGAACTCTGGTGAACTCTGTTTGGTCTACCTCCAGCGTCCAGGGTCCAGGAACCAAGAGAGCTGACCCACCCAGATCTCTGGTCTTCAGGGTCCTCTCTTGGACCTGCCTTGTAGGCATGACAGTTATGGAAGCCTTGATGGGGGTTGGAACTTCCATATCAAAGCTGGAATGGCTACCCACTGCACACACCTTTACTCCCAGCACTTGAGATCTCATGCCTTTGCTACCAAGTATTTGGGAAGCACACACGCCTTTACTCCCAGCACTAGGAAGGAAGGAAGATGGCAGGGCACAGAAAGTTATATAAGGTGTGGGTAAACAGGAAGTCTCGCTCTAGAGGCTGAGAAATTGGTAAGATGAAGTTGGCTGTGGCTTATTCTGTTTCTCTGATCTATCAGCTTTCACCCCAATATCTGGCTTCTGGTTTTTGTATTCATTAGACTGATTAGCAATTTGTGTTACATTTTCTGATTGTTTTGAGGTAATAGGAAATGAATCCATGGCCTAGTCCATATGGTGGTTACTCCATACACCCTCTACACCAACAAGAATTTGCTTTATCATATGATTCACATCTCACTACCTGTAGCCTAAATCATACTGCTTCATTAAAGTATAGTGTCTGTTTTGAACTTAAAGCTTGTGGAGATCAGCTACCTCAAGTTTGGTGTTGTCCAATGAAGTTAAAGTCTAACTAGCAGCTGACAAACACAACAAGGATATGGTTCTATCCCTCAAGTACCTTGCCTTCCAAGATGTTAAAAATAATGAACCCATGGTAACAGTACAATGGAATAAGGGAACATTCCTGGGGGCTACAAAACAAAGAAGTTGATAGATATCCAAGTTTAAACATTTCTGCTACTAACTAAGACTAGAGTCATTTTGACTGCTGACTGAAACAAAAAAAATACAGTGTATAGATAACAAGAGGTTATAATTTCTAATTCCAGAATGGACTAATTGGACAGTGGACTGCTTCTCCTGTCATGAATTGTGTGCTAGGAGTTTTCATCCACATTGTACTCTCATTAATTGTAGGAAGGGCACAAGATCCCTGTGCTCATAGATAAGCACTAAAAAAAAAAAAAAAAAAAAAAAAAAAAAAAAATCACACCTGTTTACTCTGAAGCCCAGAGTGGGTGTTGTTTGATTATTGGTGACCTTGGCTGTCACCATCCTCACACACACACACACACACACACACACACACACACAAATCTCCCGTGTACTTTGCAAAAGAGTTTTCTATTATGCTTATTATAATGCTTTCTCCTTAGACTTATCCTGAGCACTGTTTCTCAGACAGTAGAACTCTTTTTTTTTTTTTTTGAAAAGGTCATAGGTGCCATTCAAAAGAGATGTATTATGCACAGGTGTTTCTATGTAGCCATGCCTAAATCTTTGTTGTGATAATTGTCATAAAGAAATTTTTTCTGCACTTTTAATGTGTTTAAATACATAAAAAGCAAATCTTTTGGGGTCAGCCTCTAGAAGTTTGAACCAGCACCAGCTAACTAAGTTGTGTGAAACCAAGTGTTCCTTCTCCACAGGTAATTTCAGTGCCCACTGTGATGCATATGCAGACATCCTCAAGTAATCTGGTATTCATTAAATGCACTTGCTACATGTGAAGAGAGTAAGGCTACAAGAAACTAAACCATTTCCCTAGCTTCACACAGCGAGGGAGAGAGGTTGCAGAACACATCTAGTTTTCCCTGTTATTCAGGCTCTTGTCAAAGAGCTTCTGTTACTGACAATTACAATAACACAACATCACAATAACACACCTTGGGCACCCCTCCAGGGTGACTGTGTGATTCAATAGAGACACTGAAACCATGCCAGGAATATATCATGGAAAGAATATCATAAACACATCACCATCAGCTGGCTTTTGAGATTTGAAGAGGCAGGAAAGTTAATCATGGCGTGGACTTTTTAGTGACCTATGCAGTTCTTGTCTGCTGGACCTGGGATCTGAGGACCTGAAATAATTGGGGCAGACTAGTCTAATGCTATAGACAACCTTACTTCAGTTTTGGTGTACTTTTATATATAAATTAAAAGAAGAAAGCAATGATCCAAGGAACGTTGTTTGAGTTTAAGAAAACATGATCAGAGAAACATGTAACTAAGTATCAGTAAGCACATACTAAATATTAGCAGAGCAGCCCTATCCCAGAACTTTCTCAGGACAGACTGATTTAAAAACTGCCACATACTATAGATTATATCTGGGAAACATGAAAGCAAGGCAGAAGGCCGTATTCAGGTTCCAGGTACACTGACTAGATTGGGTTCTAGACCTATGTTCTGACATCCAACAAGAATAAATATGTCTTATATATTGAATGTAAATGTCACAAGAGACACGAAATCATGTCCAATAACAATCCAGGAACAAAATGCACTTGAGGTAAAAAGCCCTCTTCCTGTTCTCCTAGAGGCTCTCTCACAGTTCCCCAAAGCATTGTTCACCATGCATCATTCTTTTGTGTTCTGACACGTGGGAAATTGCATCACAATACTGAAAGAAACTACTTAAGAACCAGAAGAATGGAAAGTTAAAATTATTAGAATTCAGAAGTTTTGAGGACAAACAGTTTTGGAAGATGGGATACAGATGACTAAGTAGACTTTTACTTATGTAGGAACTTAGGAGTTCAAGCAAAGGACTCCCCATGTCAATGAAAAGAAAATGTGGTTGGATAGCAAAGCATGCCAAAGCAAAGTGGGTTTTGGATGAAAGGATGGTGTATTTCTCACCTTTTTTCTATTGCTGTGATGAGTATCGTGACCAAAAGCAACTTGGGGGAGGAAAGGGTTTATTTCCTCTTATATTTCCTACTCCAAACCATCATTGAGAGAAGTCATGGCAGAAACTCAATCAAAAATCATGGAGGAATGTTGCTGGTCAGTTTGATGTCCACGGATTACTCAACTGGCTTTTTAAAATCATTTCGGGCCCACTTGCCCATCTACAGTTCTCTGTGCCACCACATCAATTAGCAAGCAAGGAAATTCACCACAGACATGCCCACAGACCAATCTTATAGGGACAGTTTTTCAACTTAGATTCTCTCTTCCCACATGAATCTAGATTTCATCAAGTTGAAAACAAAAGCTAACCAGCACAGAGAACAACTTAATAATTGACAACATTGGTAAGATTGCATTTTCCAGATTTTAATTTTCAGAAGCATGACTCTGAGAATCACCATCACCACAGAAATGAGATCACTTCAGGAGCCATTATGAAACATTTTTTTTCTCTAGATGCCAACATTTACCATACAAAAGCTCAAAACCTCACTAAAATTATATAAAATTCTTGTTACATTTCATTTATATAATGGTAACCTTTTCATTCACATTTCAAAATTCCCATAGTACTATTGGTGTTTCCATCATACATGTAGAACTTCATACAGCCCTCTATGGATATGAACATAAAATATTTACTTAAGTAGAATTATACCATGGAAACTTTACAAATACAAAATCCATAGGGAGATTTGCAGATATGTCAAAGATCTAGATGGAAAGGTTAATTGCAGTGTTAATTGCTCTAACCTTAAGTCACACATGAATTACTATATATCCTAACATTCTTGAAGTATTTTGTCTAATTCACCTTCCAAACATGTATAAACCTATTTAATACTAAGAATCTCTGCTATTATCATTGAATGTGATTTATTTGGGAGCTGGGTGGCAAGCCCCCTAAAAGAGTAAAAAACAAACAACACATTTACATTTTTCATAACTAGATTAACACTTGCGATAGTTTAAATATAAAGATGTTTTGATTTTAATAGCCAGAAGACACTACTGGCTTTTACAGAAGCTTTTGAACATAGATATCACATTAAAGTTTTATATTAGTTTTTATGTGTGTTTGTGTGTGTGTGTGTGTGTGTGTGTGTGTGTGTGTGTGTGAGATGTGTACAGAGAATGAACTATTTCTTCAACCCAGAGAGTGTTACCAATGCATCTGAATTAGTTTCAAGTAAAAGTCTTAATTTCGGATGTTTGGTGATCACTCATGTGTGAAAGGAAATATTCATAAAATATTTTTCTAATTACCTGAAAGAAAAAAAAAGAAAAAACTATTCCCTTGGGTGTTAAAATAGTTTCTACAAAATGATATGAGAAAATTACAACTGTGCTCTGACCAATGTGTCTTGTTCAGTGTGTCAATGGTAGGTGAGTCTTGTGTATCCCATTTAAACTAATCCCAAATCACAAATGAAGTCCTGAAACAAAGTCTGAGTAACTGTGCAAGAAATCCTTAGAAGCGTATCTGTCTTTGGAGTGGTCTTCTTGCTTGGTCTCTTCTACATTCATTGCGTGTCAGGAAAGTCCCTCCATAAAGCAGACAATCATGCCTAGTCTGTTGTGCAGACAGGAAGCCACTGTCTGAACTGAAGGTGAGTGCTAGCAGGGAATGCCTGGGCAATCGGCTCCATCTGAGTTGTATCTCTAAGAATTTCTCAAGCAGACCTTCCATGGGTCTTGTCCTCAGCATGGTGCTGGGTGATGAAGAGCAACCCTTGTAGCTACACTGTGAGGAGAAACTTGGACACTTGTGCCAGTCTCCACCCGACTTGGTCCTTAAGCCATTTACTGCATTTTTTTCTGCCCTTTCACTGTGATGAATCATAATCCTATGGACTGAGAACTCTGAGTCTTCCTAAGGAGGAGTTAGAGGTGAGGGTGGGGTGGCCTAAAGAGGCTCTCAGCACAAGGACTTTTAAAATCTCACTAATAAACCTGAAGAATTCTACAATTACTGATTTTTGAAACTGTACTTTAACTAAAACAAAACATTCTAAGATTATATATGTGTCTGTGTATACCTTACAAATATATCCATGCTGGTTTTTATATACAGTGTCAGCTGTAAGTTGGTAAAAGACTATGAACACTAAATATATTTGTTCTTATATAAAGTAATATAGTTTGATTTTTCTTTTCCATTTACTTACTTAGCTTTCCTGGAACTCACTATATAGACTATTCTTGTCTTGACTAAACTTTCAGAGATCTATCTGCATTTGCCTCCCAGTGCTGGGACTAATGGAGCACACAACCACATGCCTCCTAATACAGTTTTTATTTTTTAATTTAATTTTTTTTCTTTTCATTTTACATAGCAACCCCAGCTCACCTTCCCTCCCCTTCTCTCTCCCCACCTCCCCCCATCCCACCCCTCATCCACTCCTCAGAGGAGGTTAAAGCCTCCCATGGGAGTCAACAAAGTCTGGCATACCAAGTTGAGGCAGGGCCTAGCCCCTTTGCTTGCATCAAGACTGAGCAAGGTATCCCACCATAGGGAATGAGCTTCAGAAAGCCAGTTCATGCACTTAGGATAAGTCAGGTTTTAGAATCAGGGTACATACAAGATAATGGACAAGTGTTGATGATAGAGATCAGCTTAGAATTCTGTCTTTAAAGTGAATGTGAAAATATTCTTTCCTGTATCAATTTGTTACTTTTTTTCATTCTAGAAGCACTTGCTCCACTGCAAAACATTTTAAATAAAAATAACTGTATTGACAAATTTCTAACTAATTTCCAAAATATCCTTAAAGGTATGTGTGATGCCAAAGCCTTTATCCTGTGCATTCTGTCACTTGATTCACACTGAGTGTTGATGTTCAAGTTCATCACCAAACTTGACCCTAACTGAAGGAAACTATGACTCTGATTTGAAAGGCTGGGGAATCATCTTAGGCATTTCTTAAATACATTTGAAAAAAATTTGAACTTTAAACACTGTGTGACTGAGAAAATCAACATCATATTATAAATTAATTAATGAAAATGTAGGATGTACTTTAATCATAAAAACAACTTTTCAGAGGAGAGTTACCAAGCAATGATTAATACCATTTGATCAAACCCCACCATGAAATCATGTGTTTTATAATTTTTATTTCCTTACCTCACATAGTGAATATTTTATTTGTGCTTTGGCTATCAAATTCTTTAAAAAGGAAGTCCTTCTATTATTATAATTAAATAATATTAAATGAGTATTTCACAGTATGTTGGCCTAGAGAGACGATTCAGCTCTTAAGAGTACTTGCTGTTCTTGTAGAAGACCCAGGTTCCATTCCCAGAACCAAACTAAAGGCTCACAAACCTCTGTAACTCGAGTTCCAGAGGATCCAATGATCTTATGTCTCGTAAGAACCAGTTATACAGGTGGTATCCCTACATATATGCCAGCAACATTCATACAGATGAAAGAAAAATAAATGAATCCTTTAAAATATTTCAAAGGAGAATTTTAATGTTAACTTTTGTTTCACATAGTCCAATGAATATCAGAGTTTGTCTGCCACAGGAATAAGGCAAAAGTTATATAAAAATACATTTTGAGAGCAAGATTGCATGATATCATAGCAAAGTATTCCATCATTCAGGGAGACAAATGTGTGTGGGAAGGTTGTGAGGACTGAGGAAGTACACTTGGTGGTGTTAACCCATCTCTGACAATTGTTGCTCTACCCTCTGGTTGTTTTTTAATTGGCAGGATTTCCTTCTTTTTTCAAATATTATCTCATTGAGAATTTTCTGTAATGTATTTTGATCCTATTCCCTCCTCTTGTGCAGCTCTTCCCAGATCGGCACCCTACTTTCCTTCCCACCCCAATTTGTGTCCTCATGCTTATCATCTGATATTAAATTATATTTAATTTCCTATTGTATGAAATTATAAGACCAACAATTTAAGATCATTCTCTTTTATATCTATTTGGACAAATCATTGGCAACATTTAATCATTTGCTCACAGCTGTCAGGAAACTTAAGCACAATAATAAAATAGACCTTCCTTTTTAGTAAGAAAAATAATTTATAATTAGAGCCATCATGCAAATGAGTGTTCTCGGGAATTCACATATTTTAAAGTCTTACCATGTTGAGGCTACACATTTGTAATAGAGAACACAATTACTCTCATTTGTTTCATTTCCTAGAAATTTTCATTTCCTCGTATTTCATTACATGTTAGCTATTTTGCATCACATAATTATCTGCAAAGTGTTGTCCAATTAACATATATTATATGATTTTTACTTGTCCTAGACATGATTGTGGTGATATATGGTACACCCTAATAAAATTTACCTGAAGATCAAAGGACAGAACAAGCCACTAGATTAAACATAAAGGCCAGGCAGTGGCTGCACTTTTGTGGTCTTTTGTTGTTGTTGTTTGTTTTTTGTTTTTTTTGTTTGTTTGTTTTTTGAGACAGGGTTTCTCTGTGTAGCTTTGCGCCTTTCCTGGAACTCACTTGGTAGCCCAGGCTGGCCTCAAGCTTACAGAGGCTCTGCCTCCCACGTTCTGGCATCCTCGCTCTCAGGAGGCAGAGATCTATCTGAATCTTTGTGAGTTCAAAGACACCCTGGAATGAGATTGACTTAGTCTAGAAGAGAAACAGAGCCAGGCAGTGGTGACACACACCTTTAATCCCAATACTTGGGAGGTACATACCATTAATCCCAGCAAGGCAAAGAAAAATATATAAGGCATGAGGCGAGAGGAACTAGAGGCTTTTTCAGGCTGAGGGGTCCTAGAGGTATGACATGGCAGTGGCTTGTTCCTTTGTCTCTCTGCTCTTCAGGTAAATTTTATTAGGGTACACAATATATCACTACACAGGATAATTTTTCTCTTCCCAATATTCCTATTACATGAATCAGTACTTAGTAGGTGAAAAATAATTTCTCTTAGCACATTGATCAAAATCCTACTCAAAATGTACTAACTTACAACTTCTCAGGGTTTAATACCCTGTAAGTAGGATTCTGTCAGAGAAAGAGGGAATTAATACATTGTACTGCCTTCTGGTTTTCCCCCATTTTACTACAGGTGTGTGCATTCTGATGGAAAAGTAAATCACACTGAATGAATTAAGAAGGCATTAGGAGATCCCTACTTGGTAACTTCATAAAATGGATACTTTCTATGGCTTTGGGAGGCCATCTCTCCCTCCAATGGGTGTTAAAGAGTGAAGAAAGTAACATGTGAGGGGAGCACATTTACTGTTTCCACTAAGACAGGTTCCCAGGATCAGAGGGAATGGAGGCCTTTGCTCAGGAAACTCACCTTGGAAACCATTCTCCCCTTGCTGTAAAATAAATGGCTGGAACTCATTTCTCCACTGTTACCTTCAAGTGTTATCCATTGTCCAGAATCCCCAACCCTCTCTAGATCTATTCATCATCATTCTGCCTTCTATTTCTATTTGTGTTAGGCATTTTTAGCCTGACATATGAGTCAAATCACATAGTATTTGTTTACCTGTGTTTGGCTCCTTTCACTTGGCATTATATCCTATACTTTCATCCACAATTTTGCTTTGTTTTTCTTTTATTATTATTATTACATTTGTGTTTTAATTTTACACATCAGCCATGGGTTCCCCTGTCCTCCGCCCTCCCAACCCCACCTCCACTTCCCCCCCATCCCCTCCCCTCCATTCCCATCTCCTCCAGGACCAAGACTCCCCTGGGGATTCATTTAAACCTGGTGGATTCAGTACAGGCAGGTCCAGTCCCTCCTTCCAGGCTGAGAAAAGTGTCCCTGTGTAAGCCCAAGGTTCCAAACATCCAGCTCATGCACTAAGGACAGGTCCAGGTCCCACTACCTGGATGCCTCCCAAACAGATCAAGCTATTCAATTGTCTCACTTATCTTGCGGGCCTGCTCCAGCTGGGGGCTCCACAGCCTTTAGTTCATAATTCATGTTCTTCCATTCATTTGGCTATTTGTCCCTGTGCTTTTTCCAATCTTGGTCTCAACAATTCACGCTCTTACAGTCCCTCCTCTTTCTCGACAGTTGGACACCTGGAGCTCCACTTGGGGCCTGGCTGAGGATCTCTGCATCCACTTCCATCAGTTATTGGACGAGAGTTCCAGCTTGACTGTTAGGGTATTGGGCCATCTAATTACCGGACTAGGTCAGATCAGGCTTTCTCTCGACCATTGCCAGCAGTCTACAGAGGATGTATCATTGTGGATTTAAGGGGACCTCTCGAGCAATCTGCCTATTCCTGTTCTCATGTGGTCTTCATTTATCATGGTCTGTTATTCCTTGTTCTCCCTTTCTGTTATTGATCCAGCTGGGATCTCCTGCTCCCCTAAGCGTTCTTTCCCTCAAACCTTGTCCTTCATTACTCCCACTGTCGTCCAGGTTGTTCGTGTAGATCTCATCCATTTCTCTGTCATTGGCTGATCCCTGTGTCTTTCCTAGGGTCCCGTTTTCTAGGTAGCTTCCCTGGAGTTGTGTAGCAGTCTAGTCATCTTTGTTTTACATCTAGTATCCTCCTATGAATGAGTACATACCCTGTTTGTCCTTCTTAGTCTGGGTTTCAATGACAAGATTTTCTTCCAAAAGCTTTGTTCTTTGAGAATTTCCTACAATGTATATAGATCATCTTCATTCCTTTCCTGCAACTCCTCCCAGATGGACATCCCTCTTCCCTCACATCAAAATTTTTGACCTCATTTTATCCCCAATTGAGTCCATTTGGCCTGCCCATACACTTTGGATGCATGCCTTACCACTGGTACCTGCTTAACCTACCAGGAGCTTAAAACAACAAGAACAACAAAACTTGACTCCCCAACTCAGAGGAGCTATGAATTGCTCACAGCTCCTCATCCAGTAGTAGGACTCCATGTCGTCCTCCCATCTTCATGCTGGGATTTTCTGTAGCTTGAAACTATGACATGGCATCACGACTCTTGTGAGTATATATATGCAATTGCCCTGCCGTATCCTGAAAATACCATTTCCTTGTATTCATCGACCACCTCTGGCTCTTACAGTCATTCTGGCCCCTTTTATTCACTGATCCCCTAACCTTGGGATGATGGTTTTGATATGGACATTTTATTTTCTGGACCTTGACCAGTTGTTGACCTCTGTGTTAATCACCATCTGCTGTAAATAGACACTTCTCTGATGAGGGTTGAGAGATGCATTAGTCTATGGGTATAATGATAAGTCAATAGAAGTTGGTTCAGCACTATGCCCATTTAGGAGAACGGTGTTAGTTGTCTCTTCTATATGGCCTATCACCTTTCTAGTCACAAATTCATGGCCTTGGTGTTGAAGAAAGATGTGGCTTTCACCTTGTGGTTGGTTGTTACTACGACATTCATACCACTATTGTAACAGTCATGTGTTTTGCTAGGGCACTCATTATTGTCAGTTTCAGAGATCCCTTCTGGGTAAGACTGATAGTAATTGTTCTTTTCTCTGCTCTGGTAGTCTGCATAGCAGCTTCTAGCATTATGAAAATGAGACATTAAATATAAAGCTTAAAGTAAAAAAATACAAATCTAGAAATAAATGAGAATGAAAGCAAAACACACCAAAATCTATCGGACACAATGAAGGCAGTCCTTACTGGAATGTTTATAGCAGCTATGTACTCTTGGTTTTGTGGGTCAACTTGACCCAAGCTAGAGTCACCAGAGAGGAAAGAGCCTCAGTTGAGGAAATGCCTTTAGGAGATCCAGCTGTAAGGCATATTCTCATTTAGTGATCATTAGGGGGGGGGGGCAGCCCATGGTAGGTGGTGCCATACCTAGGCTGTTAGTTCTAGGTTCTAGAAGAAGGAGGGCTGAGCAAGCCATGGGAAGCAAGCCATTAAGCAGCTCCCTTCCATGGTCTGTATCAGTTCCTTCTTCCAGGATGCTGTCCTGTTTGAGTTCCTGTTCTGACTTTTTTCAGTGATGAACAGCAATGCTGAAGTATAAGCCAAATATACCCTTTCCTCCCCAGTTTGTTTCTTGGTCATGATGTTTCATAGCAACAGTAGAAACCCTAACTAAAACAAACTAATAGCATTATCATTCATCAAAATTTTTGAGACATTTCAAATTAATGAGTTAATGATGCACCAGAAGGCCTTGGTAAAATATAAAACTAAAATGGGAAGAGATAATCAAAGTCAGGTCTGAGGAGGACTGAGGATATCATTCCAAAATTAAGAGCACTGCCTGCTCATCCAGCACCTGGGCTCAATTCCAAGCACCAGGTGGCTCAAAACCATCTGTGACTCCAATTTGAAGGGATCCAACACCGTCTTCTGGCTTCCACTGGCACAAGGCATGCAAGTGGACACAGATATACATACAGGCAAAACACCCATACATAAGAAAATCGGGCTGAAATTAACACAATAGAAACAAACAATATAAAAACTGGCACACTTTCAGCAAAATTAACCAGAAGAGAAATGACTCAAATCAGTAAAATTAGAGATTAAAAGGGAAAGATTTAGATAGTCAATTATGAAATTAATAGAATAATAAAAACAAAGTATAGTTTATCAATGAGTAAAATCTAAAAGAAATGGAAGAATTTTTAGAGCCTTAAGGTCTATCAAAGCTAATTCTAAGTAAAATAAGTATTTTTAAATAGACCCATGATATTCAATGATATATATGTTAACTAAAAAATCTCTAACTAAAATAAACCCCAAGGCCAGATTTATTCAGCATAGCATTATATCTGACCTTCAGTAAAGAGCTAATATGAAAACTCTCAAATTATTTCATGAAATAAAAAACAAAGGGACATTTCTATTTTTTTTTTACAATTCATTATTACTCTGATACTCAAATCAGAAATAAGACTCAACAGAATGGAAATTATAGGAACATGAATGCAAAATTCTAAGTCAAATGTAAGTACAATCCAAATTCAAGGACACACACACACACACACACACACACACACACACCAAATCAGCTACACACCAGAGACACAGGCATGGTTCAACTTAACATATGTAAGTCAATAAATATAATATACCACATAAATAGATTAAAAGACAAAAACCACATGATCATCTCATTAGATACAGAAAAGGCTTTTGACAAAATTGAATATTCAAACTCTCAGAGAGTCTAGGGATTCATGGGACATATCTAACCTAGTAAACATGCATGATCCTTACTATTCTAAATATATGTCCTTATACAAACAGGACTTTGCAACATATGAAGAACACTACAGAAAAAAAAAAAAAAACCTCATCAAAATGCAGAGGTGCAACTAAGTTCCAGTGGATAAATCTACAAAGCAATTTCTCTCACCCGAAGCTCAGGGAACATTCCAGAAGAGAGGTAGAGAGATTGCAAGAGCCAGAGGAGTAGGGAGTTTGCCATGATACTATTCCTTCTAGTAGTTTCAGGAGGTACATCCAAGTCTCATTAACATGAGTATCTAAACATGAGAATGTGAACTGAACATGGACACCAACAACAGACATGCCAAAAAGAACAGTGAAAGTCCATGAGGCCCCAACCGTGCACAAAGAACTACAGGGAACCCAGGAATGCTGAGAACGAGAGGAGCAGTCTTCCTCAAGGAAGAGGAGTGCTGTGGATGTCGCTCTGTGTAAATAAAGTTCTGATTGGCCAGTGGCCAGGCAGGAAGTATAGGCGGGACAAGAGAGAAGAGAATTCTGGGAAGTAGAAGGCTGAGGAGAGACACCGCCAGCCGCCGCCATGAAAAGCAAAATGTAAAGACACCGGTAAGCCACGAGCCATGTGGCAAAGTATAGATTAACAGAAATGGGGTTAATTTAAGATAGAAGAAGCAGATAGCAAGAAGCCTGCCACAGCCATACAGTTTGTAAACAATGTAAGTCTCTGTGTGCTTTCTTGGTTGGGTCTGAGCGACTGTGGGACTGGCTGGTAAGAGAGATTTGTCCTGACTGGGCCAGGCAGGAAAACTCTAACTACAGAGGACAGTAAGCAGTTCTCCACTATCAAATGGTCAGCCCTGGGAAGGTATGTACAAGTAACATTATACATATTGAGCAAGTTATAGTTATGAAGATATATGCAACAATATCAATTAACAAAAGGAGAGTCCATGAATTTGAAAAAGAACAAGTGTATAGAAGAGGATTTAAAGGAGGGGGAAAGGAAGGAAGAAATTATGTAATTATATTATAATCTCAAAAATAAGAGAAAAACTACAAATTAAAAAAATTAAAAGATATGAAGACACTAAACTCTCCAATTAAAATTCTGAGTTGTCAGATTAGGTTTTAAGGTAAGTAATGGAACCAGCTTTGCTTCCATCAACACATGAAAGCATGTGTTATATGGAACATGTGCACAATGAGAATTCATTCCACTGTCAAAAAGATTAAATCATGGCATTTCCAAAAATGAGGATATACCTGGAATCTGTTTTGCTAAGTAAAATATCTCTCATTTGAAGGTCAACAACCACCATCTGTTTTTCTCTCAGATGTTGATCCAAGATTTTAATCTTCATATATGTGTCTTTATGGAGCTCTATTGATCATGAACCTGGAAAGGGGATCATAAGGAAAAGAGTGGATACTGAGGGAGGACAGGGAAGGAGACTGCAGAGGGGAGTGAGGGACACATAGTCGGAACTAATGGGGTTTACTGGGGCACAGAAGGGGACCCACTAGAGGAGATGGGGCTGGGGGCTGGAAGGGGTAAGCAAAGAGCACCAACAAAACAAAACAGAGTATGAAAATGGCATGAAGGATTCCATTTCTCCACATGCTAATTTAAAAACTAATAAATATTCCCCTTAAATATAAACCAACATAGTTTGATGTTGAAAACATATAGATGAACTCACAGAGAGCTGGGAACAATACCAAAATTACTTGCTACTTGTAAAGACCCGAGCCATTATTAAAAGAAAAACATTAATGAGTGAAGAGATAAATGTTGGGAATCAGTAAAATGTATAAATTTTATACGTCTAATAACCTGAAAATATACAAAGTTAAAAGGAAAATTACATTTGAATTCAAAGTGCAATTGATACCCATGATAGTAATAGTAGCTGGTTAAAAAGTCAGAGCATAGTTGTGTGTGTGGAATCCAGAAGCCCAGACCAGCTGATACCCAGTACCTTGGAGGCCTCACAGACTACTGTGCTGGGGGCTGCGGACTGCTTCCTCTGGCCAGCAGGGCATGAGTAACTAGAGGTGCCAGGGAAACACAGTGCAGGTGCAGCAGCTGATCTCCAGGGCCTATTTCTGCTTCTCATCTCTTCCTGGCAGGGGAACCCTGTGATGCTGGGTGCTTGCCCAACCTCTCTTAACACCTGGGGCCACAGCACTGGTGAGGGAGGAAAAGAAATTGATTTTTCCTTTCCTTCCTAATGATGAAACCTCTGATCTGTATTCCATATGCATCTTTCTGAAGTTTTTCTCTAGATTAGTTTCCTTTGACCCACATAGTGAATTATGCCTTAACATTTCCCTGAATAACTGTCCTTTTTCCAGTCCCACTTTTAGGAGACTATGTTCCGACAGGTAGCCCTGACTATCTATGGATGGCAGGTTACTTCTCTGTGTCACTCTTTCTGAAGCCTTTCTTCATCCTGTGATAGTCGTCATAGACTCAACATCACACATTTTTTATTTTCTGGAAAACAGAGCACTTTAGTTTAAATGTGATATTAAATTATACCATTTTCCTATCTTATAACAAAAAATATTTTTAAATAAATAGGATTTTATTTGTCTCCAGCATACTATTTTCATAAATATTCTGACCTCTAATGTTCATATGTCAGATGTTTTATATAAATTACAATTAGACCAATCAGCAGGTTGCATTTGTATTTGGGAATATATACATATGTATGTAATAATAATGTAATAATAATAATAAAAGAAAAAGATGCATCAATTAGAGAGTAATGAAGCATTGGAATTGGAGAGAGGATACCTGGGAATGAGGAATGAAGGGAGGAAAGGAAAGAAGGAAATTCTCTGTGTAACTTGGTTGTCTTTTGGGACTCCTAATGGTGTTAGCAGGAGCTATCTTTGACTCTGTTGCCTTCTTGTGGGACCTTTTCCTCCTGCTGGATTGCCTCATCCAGCCCTAATAGTAGAGGAGTTGCCTAGTGTTGCTGCAACTTGATATCCATGGATGGTTGATATACAATAAATTTTATACTTAGTATTTTCTAAGATACAATATAGTCTCAAGCTCTCATTGTAAATTATTCAATAACCCAAATATTATTTATTTTCTAATGTATTAAATCAATAATGTAGCTGAACATCCCTTCTTAGGTATCAGCTTTCTGCTAATGGCTATTTTAAAACACAAATTTCCTTCCCCTATGATTTGATAGCTATGTTAGATACCATAGATACCTATGGTTATTTCTCTTTGGTTATAGACAGTTGTTCAGTGTCTCTTCTCTTTATTTAGTCTAGAACTACAACTTAGAAATGGTACCATCCAGTAGTTGGATCTTTTCACCTCAATTAACCAAATGAAGATAATCCACAACACCATGCTCAGAAGTCCACATTCCAGGTATCCTAAAATGTACAGCTGGAATTAACCATCACAAGCAGGGTGTGCATGATGAGCAGATACAGGAACAAGGGAGAGAAGACAGCACAACAGAGAAGCCATAGTAAACGTTGAGGACACACTGTACATAAAGAATTTTTAAGTGAAGGGGAAGTTTATCAGGTCTTTCATAATATTTTTGTTTAGCCTAAAATTTGTAGAAGATCCCACAATGAATAGATGGTGTGCAAAACAACTAAAGAGGGGTACAAGGAAACAGAGGCTGATGAAATGTAAACTAGTGAGAAAATGTCTCACAGTGTGAAGCTTCCCACTATAGGTGGGACAAAGAGAAGAGAATTGGGGGAAGTGGAAGGCTGAGGCAGAGAGACACTACCAGCTGCCGCCATGACAAGCAAGATGTAAGGTACCAGTAAGCCATGAGTCATGTGGCAAAGTATAGATTAATAGAAGTGGGTTTATTTCAGATAGAAGAACTAGATAACAAGAAGTCTGCCATGGCCATATAGTTTGTAAACAACATGCGTCTCTGTGTGTTTACTTGGTTGGCTGTGGGACTGGCAGGTGAGACAGATTTGTCCTGACTGTGGGCCAGGCAGGAAACCTCTAACTACAAAGAGAAAACTCTAGCTACAGATGGTGCCCAACATGGGGCATGAACCCATGACCCTGAGATTAAGAGTCTCATGCTCTACCGGCTGAGCAGTTGTAATGAGACTGGTTGCCCCAGTCCCTGCTGTTCTGAATTTCCCTCAATTAAGGTCAGTCATCTGGGAAAATGAGCTGGAACAACCCTTCCTTCCTTAAGTTGCTTTTGTCAGAATATTTTCTCACAGAAACTAGTAAAGAAAGTAAGATGCCACCCAACATTAAAGCCAGGTAAATGATTCACAGAGATGTGGGCTCCAGTTTCTCCTTCTTTGGCCAACCATCAAGCCCAGGCTTGATAGGACAATGGCCTTACTGATACCCAATTTCTCTTTTTAATAATGAGAAGATTAATCTTTGTGCCCAATTCATAGACTTATGATGCATCTTGCAGTATAAATTTAGTGGCTACTAAAGGTCAAGGGGGTTCATTTCAACTCTAGAGTGGAATACTACTTCCACAGATTTGTTGATTTTAATTATGTGATTAATACACAAAATGCTCTAAAACCAACAGAAGCATAGGATTCCAATAAAAATAAAATTAACTTGGTAATCACTTCAGCAGAATGTTATTGTCATCTAAATAAAAAATGAATTTTTAAGAATGCCTCAATACAACTCGGCTGTGTCATACAAGAGAAATTAATAAATGAAATGAGACAAATAGCCATGAAGGTTCATGTAAACAAAGAAAAAATACGGACTCCTCAGGAGAAACCACTTGTCAACTGGAAATATAGAGGAGGGTGAATCTGTGTGAGACATAAGGCTTAGAACATACACTCCCAAGATAGTTCTTCTGCAACCCACACTTTTGGTAATGCTTCTGATGTGAATTTTTTTTTTTTACATTGGTAACTAAATCTTAACGTGAAATCTTATTACACTGGAATGCATGTTAAATATATCTATTTTTTGTTGTTATTATTATAAGAAAAGGGGAAATTTTCCAATTCTATGCTGTCAGTTAAATAAACAATTTGTGATAATGGTAGTGCTGTATTTTGTATACTGCTATGATAAATACCATGACCAGAAGCAGTTTGGGGAGGAAAGGGTTTATGTTACCTTACTTACTGCACTCCTTCAGAGAAGCCAAGGCAGAAAATGTGGAGCCAGAATTGAAACAGAGAACAGGGAGGAAGTGATGCATGCTTGCTTGCTCTCTGTGGCTTGCTTTTCTTTATTTGACACAGCTCAGGACAACCTGCCCAGGATTGACATTACCCACGGTATGCTAGGCACTCCCACAATTAGCAATCAAGATTTTGCCCCTCAGACATGACCACAGACCAGTCTGATAGAGATAAATCCTCAATAGAGGCTACCTCTTCCCATATGGCTCTAGATTGTGTCAAGTTGACAAAATCTAACTAACAGAGGAAGCATCCTTTTTCTTCCATTTTATATTGTGTAGTTTATGTAGAAACTCACATGTGACTTTTATGTCAATGGGACATGGTGGTGGAGGGTTCTGTTGCTATTTTTCCAATTTTTAAAATAGCTAATATTAAAGATGTCTTAAGCAAATTTAAAGTATTTGTATCTATATTTTTTTTTTTACAATTTTAATAGTAAGAAATGTTGAGGAACTTGAAAGAAAAATACTTAGTGAGTTTAGTATGTCTACCAATTTCATCAAAATAGCATATGTGAGTCTCCAGTTTCCACAGCAGGTTATGAAGTTAATGCATGTTATGGCTATCTGATATTTCCTGAGGACAAGTGGAAGCTTCCAATACTCTTCTTCCTCTTATCCTTCCTCACCCCTTAACGCTCTTCTGCCCACCTCTGTGTGACTTGCCTGGATTGTCTGTCCGAACCCTCCTGATGCTGATATAAATTTAGTGGGTACTAAAGGTCAAAGGGGGTTCATTTCAACTCTAGAGTGGAATACTACTTCCACGGATTTGTTGATTTTAATTATGTGATCAATACACAAATGCCTGGGTCTGCAGCTTATTTAGTACATACATACGACAGTCTTTAAATGCTTGCAGGTTTGTTACAGACTTTTCAATGTTCTATCTACCAGTTTTAATGAGGAACAAGGACTACAGAAAATCACAATTAAAACGCTGGTTGTGCTAGCACACAGTGGGATGTCTCATACCCAGAGAACTGTGCTGACAAGCTCATTTTAACAGATGTTAGTGAGCTCCCATTTATGGTTGTAGCACTTCATTTTCTGTTATTCATGTCTTCTCAAAATATGAATAAAATGTTCTTTGTCTAGTGACAGATCATTAGCATTTTAGTTGACACTGAGAGCAATAACCATGAGAGAAAAATTGGTCTTGCTGGTGAGTTTCCCAGTCACTGATGGTTGTTTCCCATAGACTGGTCTTGATAACCTTTCAGAATAAAGGAATCCTGCAATGCCCCTCAAACAGCAGATGTTTAACTTCATTGACTATTTCTATTTTGATATTATAAATATTCAAATAATAGGTGGTAACTTAGGTTTTAATGGGAAATTTCTCTCACAGGCTCACGTACTTGAATGTTTGGCCCTCATTTGGTGGTGGAGTCTCTGCTCCATGAGTTCTGTCTGGGAGAAACAGCCCACTGGGAGTTATAACCACTTCTGAGTTTGGCCTGCTGTCACCAACTTCTGGTCCACACCATGTAAGTCCAGCAGAGACTCCTGCAGCTTCAGACAGTGCCATTCATGCAGCCCTTCAGTGTCTGCTTTGATGAGATAAAACCCCTCTGAAACCGTGAGTCACAAAAAGGTGCTGATTCCATTGCTTCTGCTAGGTATTTTGTGACTAAGATTAGAAAAGTAACTAATGGAGTAACATATTTTGTGTAATTTCACAGATCTTACTAACTGTACTGGCTAGTTTTATTTCAACTTAGCACAAGCTAGAGTCATCAGAGAGGAGCGACTTTGAATTGAAAAAAAAATGCCTCCATAGATTCATGCTGTAAGCAAATCTGTAAGGCATTTTCTTCATGAGTGATTGATGGGAGAGGGCTGGGCCCCTTGTGGGCGGTGCCACCCCTGGGCTGGTGGTCCTGTATTCTTTCTCTCAGGGATGATCAGTGTAAGCCAAATTGGTTATTGACCATTGTGTTGCATCACAGCAATAGAAACCCTAACTGAGACACTAACCAAAACCTTTTCACCTTCTCACTTTCCGTAGATGCTAATATATATATATTGCTTCCTCCACTATTAAGTATTTCAATATTTTGTTGCCTACAAAGAAAATAAAAGTTATGTTACTTGCATATACTAAACTTATTTTGGGATGAGGTACCACTGACTTATTACTTCTCACACTTTTGCATGGGTTGTTCATGTGGTTTGAGAACTCAGACCACAAGCAAACAACTTTAAAATTGGAGAATTTTTTGCTTTATTCAAAAAATAATGAGAAAATTTCCATTAGAACAACAATTTATACTATCCATTAGACATAAATGTGTTTTTTTCAATGCTCTTGAGAAGAATGCTACACTAAATTTCTATGCTAGCACAATCAGATATTATTCATGTGATGATCATTAGTTTCTAGAAATAGCATTCGAGTGATTTGTGGAGTTAGTTGTACATTTATTTCATGTACTTTGTGGTGGACTTACTTAGGCTGAAATTAATTTTAGACACACTGCGAATATTAAACTCTATTAAATTTTAATACTAACTATATATTCATGTACAAGTCTACAATTCAAGATGATTTACGTTCAATTGTAACAGGAAATTAGCCACAGTAGTTTGCTTTTGAGAAGCTTAAAAAGTGTTTTAATCCTTACTTGAAGTAGTATGGAAATGCTTACAATAATATCAGAAACCCCTTTTGATTAGTTATAATGCCATAAATTTGAAACTTTGAGTGAGTAATCTTTTTGTCCAATGAATGTAGTATTTAAATATCTTTAAATCATGCTCTTGAAATTCCTTTTTCATCTTAAGTGTGTGTGTATGTGTGTGTGTGTGTGTGTGTGTGTGTGCTTGCGCACACATGCGCGCACTTCAAATGCCATATGAGTATGGATGCACCTGGAGCTACAAGTGGATATTGAATCCCCTAAATCTGGATCTAGGTGCTTGTGAGCTGTCTGATAGGATAGTCGGATTAACACCAGTCTTCTGGGAAAGCAGTAAGCCCTCTTAACCCCAGCCATCTCTCCAGTCCTTCCCTGAAATGATTGTCAAAGAACGTGAATAAGCTACTTTTGTTGTCACCAAAGATGAAGTACATTTTGGACCTAATGATGATTTTAACATACTGATAATAAAAAGTGGTTCCAGTTTAACATGGTGGAATAGAGGTAGATAAGTTATCTGATTAAGTTAGGCATTGTGCTCTGTTATTTTTTATTATTAATTCCTTTAGTTGGCATACAACTAGTGAAATTCTTTGTGGCATTTTCATATGTATGTACAGCATTATATGTTCTAATTTATCTCTATAATTTCATTTTTCATATTGCTGATTACTTTCTTTCAAATCACCCCCTCTTCTAGTGCTATTTAAGAATCTCCCATTCTACTCTTGCCCTTTTCCATGTGACCTCTTTTTCACCTCTCATAGTCCTTTCTACTTCTATAACTTACACACACACACACACACACACACACACACACACACATGCATGTAGCACACATACATCTACATAAACTGAAATCTGGAATCCACTTATGAAAAAGAATGTGCAATAAACACTTATCTTTCTGAGCCTGACTGTTTTCAGTGGCATTATTAACTCCAGTTCCATTCATTTCCCACAAAGGTTTCAATTTCTTCTTTACAGATGGATGGTAGGTTCTCATGTGACTGCTTTGGAATGCTAATGAGGAACTGAACTTTGAATAAGACCTTCCCTCATTCCGTGGACTGAATCAGTGGGAATCCTCTGGAATCTTTGCTGATGGTGACATTACTATGGGATGATGGCTGGCACTGGAAAAGGCCTGATTTTTCCATGTCTGATTCAGTTGGAATGTGTATGTTTTGTGGTAGCCAAGATCATCTGTCACTGGATTCTCTTCTATCTTTAGACATAAAGTAGAAAATAAATCTGAAAGTGAAACTAGGTTTTACAGAGAAAGGAGATTAGGTCTGAAGGAACTACAAAGAAAACACCATCTTATAGAAAGAATGCTATATATTCAAAGATGTTGGGTCCACCATACTTCCTAAGAAGATCATAAAAAAAAAAACATGAAGAGTTATGGACCTGTGAAAAAAAATGCCAAGAGAAAACCAGCCAAACTCATGATCAAGTGCTCTCTGAAGAAATACACATCATTTAGAGTGGCCTGTATTGAAGAGATCACTTTCCTTTAGGGAGAGAAAATGCATTGTTAAGACTCAGCTCTTGTGAAGGAATGTTTCAGTCATTCTGTTACACACTGACAACTACATTGCAAAGACCACTGGTTTCAAAGAATACAACTTACTGAATGCTTTCCAGTGCAAAACTAAGAATATTTAGAAAGATAAAAGTGAACCAAGTGAAAGAGATACATGTTGGATGAGCAGTGAGGTTGAGGCATTTAGTTCATGACAGCATTAATTGTAGCAGCCACTCAAATTTATTTCATACTATGACATAGTCCTGCTAATGTCTAAGTGTATGTCATATTAACTCTATGTTAATATGTCATAAAAGTCCATCAAATAGTTATTGTCACTAGTTCTGTTTGTATATAAAGAAGCTGAAAGAGGGTTGGTAATTAACATACTTAAATTTACACAGCTCACATCAGTTATTACCAAGGATGATTATACCAATTGGGAAGAAAAAAAAATAACAATTTAAGAGCCACAAGAACACTTCCTATTTCTTATGTATATTTTCAAAGAAGAACTATGGTCAGTAAAACATGTTAAAAAGTAACAGCATATTGCAGATAGAAGGAATACTGTAGAGAAATAAAATTATAAATTCAAATTGGAAAGTGAAATGTGAAATTACTGAGAACAAAGGAGAGTTCCCTCTGCCAGAATTACTATGATGGGTATGGAATGTCATTGACATTTATAATTCATATCCTATGTGTGACATGAAATAATTGCAGTTCATATTGTCAATATTTTTGTAAAATCCAAGACCCCTAGCAGTCGTCTTGGAACTCTCATCCAATAACTGATGGAAGTGGATGCAGAGATCCTCAGCCAGGCCCCAGGTGGAGCACCAGGTGTCCAACTGTCGAGAAAGAGGAGGGACTGCAAGAGCATGAATTATTGAATCCAAGATTACAAAAAGCACAGGGACAAATAGCCAATCGAATGGAAGCACATGAATTATGAACCAAAGGCTGTGGAGCCCCCAGCTGGAGCAGGCCCTCTGGATAAGTGAGACCATTGAATAGCCTGATCTGTTTGGGAGGCTCCCAGGCTGTGGGACCAGGACCTGTCCTTAGTGCATGAGCTGGCTGTTTGGAACCTTGAGCTTACACAGGGACACATGCTCAGCCTGGAAGGATGGGACTGGACCTGCCTGTACTGAATCCACCAGGTTTAAATGAGTCCCCAGGGGTGTCTTGGTCCTGGAGGATACACAGGGACACATGCTCAGCCTGGAAGAAGGGGACTGGACCTGCCCATACTGAATCCACCAGGTTTAAATGAGTCCCCAGGGGTGTCTTGGTCCTGGAGGACATGGGAATGGAGGGGAGGGGCTGGGGGGGAAGGTGGGAGTGGGGGCAGGAGGAGGGAGGACAGGGGAACCCATGGCTGATGTATAAAATTAAAACACATAATAATAATAAAAAAATCCAAGACCCCAGTTCAAATATGATAGGAAACAGGAACTTTAAAAGACATTGGCATAATTAAAATCTATAGTTCTGGAAGACAGGGGAGAGAGGAGTTTCCCCATCCTTTAGGAATCTTCCATATCCTATATCATAGCTCATGAAGGTAGGCTTTCCATCTACACTTATATGATTGTTCTTCTGCCTCCTTCACATTACATGGAGAAAAATAAGATGACCTCAGATTTGTGTTGTACAATAAAAGGTCACAAGTAACCCTCAAACAGGCCTGAGTATAGATTGCTTGCTCACTTGTTACTACTTAAGTGTTGGGTTGTATGATGCAAGGCATTAACTCACAGTGGTCATATTGAAAATTTTATATAATTTTTTATAAAGGGTTGGCCTTCTTTATCTCCAGGGGATATGTCTTGAGACCTTTGATTATCCCAGGAATAATGCATGTCCACAGATGAGACATATTAGCAGATGATGTTCTAAGAAAAAGACCCAAGAGACTTGTTCTCCTTCCCATTTTCACTTAACTGCAACAGTGGTAAGTCACTTAAAAATGGTATCTGGTGCCAGGCGTGGGTGGCACATGCCTTTAATCCCAGCACTCAGGAGGCCTCAGAGGCAGAGCAGAATTCCAAGTTCACAGCTTTAAAACAGCTATACAGAAAGAGCAACCTATGAGAGGCCAAATGCTGCTGGCCTCATGCACCTTCCGGATCCTTAGCACTGAGTGCAGTCCACAGTCTCTTCACCTCCAGTGTTCATAGCGACAGAGCTACTTCATTCCTTGGATGTTGTAATTACAAAGGGAGTGACCTGATTGCTAGCATTGAAAAGCTTAGTCTGGGATAGTTCAGATAGTTCAACCCTGCCTCACAGCAAAATCCCAAGCATGTGAATATGATACCTGAAAGCAACCAGCTTATGCACGAATGCTCTCAAAGCAAGACTGCTATACCAACACCAAAAAAAAAAAAAAAAAATGGGGTTCAAGGTAGATAATTGGGCCTAAACTCAAAACTACTGAATCAGAATATCTACTGTGCCTAGCATACTGTGCATTTATCATTTCTCTTAAGGGATAGTGAGTGTCTAGCAGGAGGAGGGACATAATTGTTCAGAAGCACACACCTGCACACTGGTGTCAGTACAGCCAGGATTTCATGCAGTTCTGATCTTGCTTTGAAGGTGGATCATGCTTATGTACTTGCCTACTTGTGATTCAGTTGTTTCATCTGGATGATGGAGAGAAAGACTTACACAGTTCTCTGAAAGCACAAATTGTTTCTAGGTCACCCAAACTGGGTGGTAGACGGAAAAAGGAATGGCCATACTTTAGACACTCTGTTAGCCTTCTGACAAGAGGCTGTATGTGGTCTAAGGAGGACTAAGCCAGGAGGTTTTCCCAGAGTTCCACCACTCTAATAGTTACTAACCTAGCTTGATTTCTGTTTCGATGATCTAGGTCATGACCAATAAAACTTTAAGCAAAAAAGGATTATTTGGTTTAAACTGCCATGTCACTGCCCACCATTAAAGGAAGCCAGAATGAAGGTTCGGGGCAAAAAACTGGAGGCAGGGACAGAAGCAGAAACCACAGGGGAGTGATGTTTGTTAGCTTATCTCTTGATTGCTTACTCAGCTTGCTTTCTTATACCACCAAGAACCACTGCCTCCACAGGAGGCTAGAGTCTCCAATATCAATCAATCATTAACAAAAAACCAAACAAATCAAAGCAAAACAAAACCTCTGAGACTTGTCCATGAGCCGACCTCATGGAAGCCTTTTCTCAGTTTGGGTTCCCTCTTCACCAATGCCTCTTGCATGTGTCAAGTTGACACAAAACTAACCAGCACAGTATCCATTCTAAAGGAGTGACAATTCTTAAAACTGACTGTGGAGAGGTTTCCCAGCCTATCACATGCATTTTTGGGAAATCATTGGAGGGCCATTTGCTGGGACTCCAGGAGCAAAGACCTGAGTGTCACATCCTTGGAGGTTAAGACTGACATTCTTAACCGCTTTCCATCTGTGCTGGTTCGCATGAAAATGGCCCCAAAAGGAGCAGAGGGGATGGTACTATTGGGACCTATGGCCCTGTTGGAGGAAGTATGTCACTGGGGGAGGGCTTTGAGGTTTCAGATACTCAAGCTAGGCACAGTGTCCTTTTTTTTTCCCCCCTGTGGATCAAGATATAGAACTTACAGCTCCTTTCCAGCACCATGTCTGCCTTCATACTGCCATACTTCCTGCATGGCAATAATGAACTAAACCTGTGAACTGAAAGCCAGCCCCAGTTAGGTGTTTTCCTCTGTAAGAGTTGTCATGGTCATGGTGTCTCTTCACAGCAATAATACCCTAACTAAGAAACCATCAAAACTAGAATTTTGTGTTATGTGTTTACCTTTCCCTGGGAGGGACTTCCTGAACAGGACTATCTCTTTACATACAACATAATGTCAAATTCTCTGAAATTCTTTTTCCAGATATCAAAATGTTGTTCCATACACTCCTGATGAGTGGGTCAAATTGCAGGAGAAGAAGGGCATTACAAATTTAACTCATGGAATATTTATAGGTAGATGTTTAGGGCATTGTATTTAATATTTACATGATCACTGCAAAGAGCACTAACTCATTACTATTTAAAACCCAGTAAGGAAGACTAGAAACAATCTTCAATGCTAGTTATTTGAATTGAAACCATAGCCGGCTGTCAGAGCAGGTAGCAGTTTTCAGAGATTATTTCTGGGGTGGGGATATTTTCTTGTCAGGAGGGAGCCCCCTCTCTAATATCCCTATACCTAAGCAAGGGAAGGCATCAGGTGTATTTTCCTCCTCATTCTAGCTAATGATGGTTTCCCCTTATTTCTATCTTTCCTTCTTCCTTCTTCACTCTAGCATTTACCACAGTTGAACTCTGATATTTGTAGCTAGTTGTCTATCCTTAGCAAGGGAAAGTGTCTGTGTGTTTGTTCATGGCTATCTTTTAGTTTCTGTTTACCTGAATTTACCCAATATTGTATTTACCCAATAATGTGACTGAACACATGCATGATTTAATTTCCTTGCTACTTTTATAATTATTTGTTA